>NC_067472.1:73031764-73191764 GCF_947179515.1 Apodemus sylvaticus | reverse complement strand
TGTTTTGGTAGTGGACTGGACTGCTGACAGCAAAGATTGGAATCACCAGAAGGAACTGCTTCTAAACAGGTCCTCTTCCCCCTTGTCCTATTACCCATTTTCTTCCCCTACCTTTGGTTGGTGGGCTATAAAGGACATTGAAGCATTTAAGAACCCTTAATAAAGTGGGTTTTGAAAAATATAAGCCTACAAAAATCTCTCCTGGAATAAGAGAAACTTGCCCCACTATGGGCTCTTCATTGTCACAGATTGCATGGAAGTAAACAATATGGGCAAGGGACACCATATAGAACTTCAGCTTCTAAGGTGTTGTTCCTCCCTGCACTCCTGTTGTCTAGCCCAGCCTAGAATCTTCTAGAGACCAGACTCCAGTACAGGTTTCAAGAAGGATGCCATTCCATATATAAGTGACACAACAAGTGGCCATATGTGATCAGTCATATGTTCCATCTTCCTTTACCTCAAATCTGGAGACCTCTCCTTCCCTCTCAAAAGCCAACCATGCTATCTGATCCCTTTTCCCCACCTTGGTGACTTTTCTTGTTTCTCTTTGCCCAGGTTTCTGCCCAGGTTTGGAGTGAGTGGCATGCAGGCTACTGCTCTGCCAGCTATTAACTTTGGGAACACAAGAGAGTGACTTGCCCAGGTTGAGTTTGTTTTTCTGACCACAAGAGGCTGGTATGTTGGATAAATGGAATAGCATGTGTGCCGCTAGCTTGGCCCATGGCGGGTACCCAACACATCAAGTTCTTGTTTTCTTTAATACATGTCTCAGAGGCATGCAAAGAGGGATTAAGTGAATTTGTGGAGTACCTCGCACAGTTCTTGGCTCCAGCATATACAATAAACAGAGCTTCCCTCTCTATCCCCATGACCTCTTCTTTCATTTAGCTCAGGTTTTAGAGCGACTTGGGGGACTATTTGCCAAGGAATGCTAACTGATCTTGGATGAAACAGGGGGCAGGGCAGGTCAAGGCCAAGCCATGGACTCCTTCTGGCTGGGTTTCTGTGCTTCTGGGTTGTGGGTAGCTCTAAGACAGCCAGGCCCAAAGCATTTACCAGCAGGGCCACCCGCCCATTTTCCATCTCTGCCCTCCTAAATCTACCTCCACCAGCCACACTGTTCTTTAACAGAGACCCATGTTGTCAATTCAATAATCTGTTACTCCTGCTAAAAGTAAAACCCAGACAGCATGAGCCCTGAGAAAGGGACTTGTGGGTTAGAAGTCAAGCTCCCCGCCCCACCCTCCACAGTCACTCCTGACTCCTTCCTGGTTTGGTGAAGTGCTCCCAGTGTGAGCTATAGGAGGGTCGGGAGGACTCAGAAGCACTGGGCGGCCAGAGGGGAGGCTTAGGCTTTCCCACGATACTGGCTCTGTCCCAAGGCTTGCTTCTGTCTCCCTGCAGACAGCTTTGACAAAAAGCCTTTCTAGTTTTGTCCAGATTCTTCACAACATCAAACCATTGACTGGTATCAAGATGGTCATCTTGTTTGGGCTGTCATCATTTTTCAATTTTCTAAGTGGCTGCCTCCAGTGTGGTACATTACACAGGAAGACGGTTGCTGCATCAGCTCTGCTGTCTAAACAGACAGTGAGCCCCAGGGTTGTCAACATCCAATTTCAGGTGCTCACAGTAAGCTCTATGGTATGGTTAACAGCCTTCTTCTGGGTGTAGCTAACTAAAGTTGCTGAGGACACAGGGCTGGGAACCAAAGGAGATGGGGTCTGAATCCTGCTCTGACATGTATCTGTGGCATCTGGAACACCTTACCTCTCCAACCACATTTATGTTTTTATATTATTATTGTTGTAGTTGTATTAATAGTTGTAATAATTATTGTCTGAGTAGCCACAGACAGGCCACAGTACTTGTCTGGAAGTCAGAGTAAAACTTTTAGAAGTCCATTATCTCATTCCAAGTTAGACCCAGATATTGAATCAGTGTTGGGGGAAATATTTTTAAAAAGTAGAACTGGCACATTCCTGCTCTTGTGCCTCTAACCCTCAGCCTTGGTGGCCTGGCTGGCCATGCACTGGCAGGCAATGGCTGACCTGTTTTAATCTCGTGGAAATTCTAACTCTGAACTCCACGATCTCTCCACCCAGCTCACTAGGTTCCCACTGGCCAGTTGCCACCTTGCCAACCCCATGATTCAAATCCCCCACGGTGCTTTGTGGAGCACCTCAGGCAAACCTACCCTTGGCCGCTGTACCTTTCTCTCTTGAACCCAGATGAGCAGCTGTGTGAAGGATAACACAACACAAACTTAGTTCAGAAACAGTGGGAACTCAATCTCTGTGCAACAACTGAAATCTAATCTTGTAAGCCTTATTAAACTGTGATCCCTCCAGTGGTGAATCCTCGCTGATCCGACATGATACTAGGAAACTCTAGCAGCTACATTTTACCCCTCTGATATCCAGGTTCCAAAGGAATTAACTCTCTCCTGCTTCCTCTCTTCCTCCATCCAACCCAGAAATCCCACCTACTCGCCCAGTGATTGGTTCCTGTCACCTGTAAAGTAACAAGTATAAATCACGGGGCTGTAAAGTCCTACACAATGTGAACAGCCAGTCTGCTTGCCATCAGATTATCTCAGTGTTCCTGTGATACAGTATAGAGCAGGCTTGGGAGAGATCCAGCCAGTGAAGCCATGGCTTGGGCCTCATTGTCCTCTGTTTCCTACCCCACTGCATAGGACTTACATTTCTAGAATGGAGAGAAGATGGTAGGTGCCAAACAGAGAGAGCCTGGAGGGTGAAAGAAATGTGGGCAGGTACTTGTGATCTCTTCACAGTTACTGATGGGGTCCTAATGATGGAGACCCAGGTCAGTTCCCAAGGCCAAGCCAGACCAGAGGATGGGCAGGGAAAAATATCATGAAACATCACTGGGGTAAGGGCCTGAAGGAGGGGAAGCCTATGGGGAGCAGATACAGTCTGAAGAAGACAAAACAAGACATGTATGCCCCTGTGCAGGAAGGTGGGGGGGGGTCGTATGATTTAGAGCCAGAATCAGAAATAGTGTCAAGTGGGCTCCATCACCTACCAGCTAGACTGGGGGCCACCAACTTGAACCTCCACTGTTGTTATTGCACTCTGTGAAAGGGATGTAATAACAGAACCAATGTCACAAGCCTACCCATGGCCAAAGTTTAATGAGCACATACATGCAACACACTTAGCACAGCATCAAGCATGTTGATACATAGAGTGAGCGGCAAGAACAAGTGACAACTGAGTCATCCCAGGTCGTCCTTCCTTGGTCTTCTTTGCCTCTACCCTTGCTGTTGCGTAATGCTCCATCCGACTAGAGCCTCCACATTTTAACTAGTCAGGCTACCAAGCTATATCCCCATTATGGTGCGTAAGTTTCAACAGGGAATATCTAAACAGTATTAGTATAGCTATAGTAACAGACAGCTCTTTCCCTTCCAGAATAGTATATGACATCTATGGGAAGTTATAAAAGGTTCTCACACTCAAAACTTTGCCTTTGGTTGAAGTCGGTCCAACTCTTGTCAGCTTCACGCTGGGCATTTATTCCCGGCAGCACTCAGGCTTGACACAGATTTGTCCTCCATCTTGTTCACTGTCCAGGGTTAGGGGGTGGGGAGCCGAAAAGTGAAGCAGATGCCCAGGCAGCAATGAGACTCAGCAGGGAACGACTGAGGCTACATGACACACAGCTGGCATTGGTAGATTAGAGGAAATATCTTCTTCACATTAGGAGATGGCGGAATAACTCTCAGCAGAGGATGCAGAGAAGAAAAGGATCCCAGGACAGAGGAGCCAAGCATATCTGGGAACAGAAATTAAAAAAATGAATAGGCCACAACATCCAGGAAGCCTAGTAAACATTAAGTCCTATGTGGGTGTCTATGGGGATCATTGGCAAATGACAAGCAGAATCCTATGGTGTCTATAGAGATCACTGAGTACCAGATGCAAGTATGTTATGTGGGAGCCCAATAGCAGCTGGAGAGGGGGCTAGGCAGTGAGCCTCTGCTGTGGCCCAGTGTGTGTACTAGACTAGACCCCAGGAGATGTGAGGGTGAGGAACATGGAGTCCAGTGGAACACACAAAAGAAGTGATGGTCTGGTCTAACTGGCCTACACCCTTGAAGAGCAAAGTGAATTACTACAAGTTAGACAAGCCTCAGCCTCTACTAGTGGTGCTTCATCCAGACACAGTCCTTCCCAGCAGGCAGGCCTGGATGTTGACAGTGAGAGAACAGAGTCTTTTCCATTCTCACACAAAGCCTTTCTCCCAGATATCCCAGGTTGCAGGAGGCAGTGTTAATTGAGAGGATTCGAGCTCATACCTGTGGCCTATAATGCACAAGCACTCTTGGTGGTGTTTGAATTTGCCTTCCAGAACCCTGTGAGACAGTAGCAGGAAGAGGAAGGTCCAGTGATTAACAGGTTCTTGTATGATTTTCAGGATAACAGACCAGTCTCTCTCCTCCTGGACCACTGGTTCTCCAAATTGAGCCCTACTTCTACCCAGGGTTGGGGTTAGGAGGGAGACAGACCTTGCTCCCCTCTCTCCCCTCTGAAGTTGTTATTTTCATCTGCAAAATAGAACTCAAGCTCCTCCTGGAGTGAACCACCCTACACTATCACTTCCACAAAACAGAAGAGCTCCTTGGCCTATATTCTTGTCTCCATCCCTGCTGGGGGCCACCAGAAGTTTCAAGGTCAGGGGACTCTAAGGCTAAAAACCAAACTGCTCCCAGCTCCAGCTGAGCCAGAGTCCAGGTTCCTCCTTCGCTGTTCCCAGCATGCTCTGTGCAGGGAGTGAAGTTCCCCCATATACTGCAGTCCCAGTTCTGCTGCCACACTCATACATCCAGGAAATGGACCATGATACACATGTAATATTACATTTTAATGGTCTGCCACATCAAAGGTGGCACTCATTCCTGTGGCAGCCAAGAATTAACTCTTTCTCATCTGGTCCCTGACAGCCTTCTAGGTAAATGAGTTGGGAACATAGAGTTCAAGACTTGAGGAAGGTAGGAGAGTTCTTGGGAGAATGAGATGCTGACGTTTGTAACTGCCTTACCCTGAGGCCCTGGTATTTTTGTCAGTGTATAATAATGACCCAGCCTTTTGCTCAGTCTCAATTCATTTTCTTGGTTCCCCAAACTCCCAGGGAGTTACCCTCATACCCTCTGCCACTCTTGGACCCAGAGACAATAACTGTCCAGAGAATGGGAGTGTCTACCTTGGCTTTTGGGGGATTCTAAAGAGGTACCATAACATAATTCTATTAAAAATCAATAGCTCCTAACTGGACCCAAGATAGAATACAGAGGCCACCTGATCTTCCCAAGGTTCAGGGGGGAAAGGATACTAGCTCAGCCACCCACAATTCAATGTGGAAAAGGGACCAAAGTTTGAGCTATTACTCTCTCAAACAAACTCTCTTCCCTTAACAATGAGGCCCTTTGCCAGGTGGCCCTTGCATGTCACGTTCTGCGCGATGGTACACTGGCAAACTTTTAGTTATTAATTCGAATCATTCACCAACTTCTGTGCTGTCCATTCATCTTCCATGGCCCATTTGAAGCTGCCAGTGTGATGTCACTGGTAGAAAAACACCTTTCATCTGGGCAGTGGTGGTGTATGCCTTTAATCTTAGCACTCAGGAGGCAGAGGCAGGCAGATCTCTGAGCTTGGTGTCAGCTTGGTCTACAGAGTAAGTTCCAGGAGAGCCAGGCCTACACAGAAAAACCCTATCTTGAAAAATCACCACCACCAAGAACAACAAGAACAAACAAACAAACAAACAACAAACGAAAGAAAGAAAAGAAAGAAAAAGAAAGAAAGAAAGAAAGAAAGAAAGAAAGAAAGAAAGAAAGAAAGAAAGAAAGAAAGAAGGAAGGAAGGAAGGAAGGAAGGAAGGAAGGAAGGAAGGAAGGAAGGAAGGAAAGAAAGAAAGAAAGAAAGAAAGAAAGAAAGAAAGAAAGAAAGAAAGAAAGAAAGAAAGAAAGAAAGAAAGAAAGAAAGAAAGAAAGAGAAAAGAAAAAGAGAGAGAAAGGAAAGAAGGAAGGAAGGATGGAAGAAAAGAAAGAAAGAAAGAAAGAAAGAAAGAAAGAAAGAAAGAAAGAAAGAAAGAAAGAAAGAAAGAAAGAAAGGAAGGAAGGAAGGAAGGAAGGAAGGAAGGAAGGAAGGAAGGAAGGAAGGAAGGAAGGAAGGAAGGAAGAAAAGACGTTTTAGGAAGGAAGGAGTTATTTATCTCGGCTCATGGTTACAGAGAGAGGTTCTATCTAGTCCATGGTTGGCTAGACTCATCTTGCCTGCAGTAAATCATCATATCCTGACTATGGGTGTGTGCAGGGCTGCTCACCTCACAGCACTCAGGAAGCAAGGAGAGGTCATCTGCCCTGGCGCTTGCATCTTTCTTCCTTCTTTCACATTATCCCATCTGAGGCCTCAGTCTAGCAAGATAATGGTGGGTTGTTAACTTTGGTCAGTGGTTTCTGTAAACCTACAAATGACACACCAAAAGAATGCTTTACTAGTCCCCTGTGTCTCTGTCCACTTAAGTTGATGAAGATGGACCACTCCATGGGCACCATAACTTCTGATTCTGATAGGTCTTCCTTTATATGTTACTTGGCCTTTTTCTCTTACTGCCTTTAATATTCTTTCTTTGTTTAGAACATTTGGGGTTTTGATTATTATGTGACGGGAGGTATTTCTGCTCAGGTCCAGTCTGTTTGGAGTTCTGTAGGCTTCTTGTATATTCATGGGCATCTCTCTCTTTAAGTTGAGAAAGTTTTCTTCCATAATTTTGTTGAAGATATTTATTGGCCCTTTCAGTTGTAAATCTTCACTCTCATCTATACCTATAATCCTTAGGTTTGGTCTTTTCATTGTGTCCTGGATTTCCTGGATGTTCTGGGATACAAACTTTTTGCATTTTGCATTTTCTTTGACTGTTGAGTCAATGGTTTCTATGGTATCTTCAGCATCTGAGATTCTTTCTTCCATCTCTTGTATTCTGTTGTTGATATTTGCATCTATGGCCCCTGATTTCTTCTCAAGGTTTTCTATCTCCAAAGTTGTCTCCCTTTGTGATTTTCTTAGTTGTTTCTACTTCTGTTTTTAGATCCAGGATGGTTTTGCTCAGTTCCTTCATTTGTCTGTTTGTGTTTTCCTTTACTTCTTTAAGAGATTTTTGTGTTTTCTCTTTCATGACTTCTGCCTGTTGACTCAAGTTCTCCTGCATTTAAGTTTATTTATTTATTTATTTATTTATTTATTTATTTATTTATTTATTTGCGTTTCTTCTTTGTTGGCTTCTATCTCTTGAGCCTTCCCAGTCTTGGAAGTCTTCTTTTGTCACTTTTGTACTCCCCAGTCTATCCTATTCAGTGTGAGCAGAGCTCACTGGATGTTAACACTGGAACACTAGGATCACTGGGAGCTGTCTCAGATCCTGCCTCATTTGCCTGGAGACCCTTCCCATCCTAAAGGAGGGGGTCTCTTTGTCTCGATCCTTGTACCCCAGGAATCTAAGGCAGAGGTGCCATGGAAGGCTCTCATGTTCCCTGGGAAGAGGGGATATGGCATTTGACAGAAGACCACTGAGAGATTACCAGATGTAGGAATTCAGGCATGAGATCAAAGTGAATCTTGAAAGCTACCCTACTTCTGCAGCTGGGCACTGGGTTGTTACACTGGCTGTAAGAAGACAGTCTATCAACTTATACCCAAGCTGAGGAGAGAGTTCTCTTTCTCTACTGAACGAGTGTCCACCCACAGCTGAGCTGCTTGTTTCAAGTGTAGTAAACATTTCCTAGATGTGCCCAGACTGATAAAGATATCGCATGCTCACTGATAAAGATATTGCATGCTCACTGAGTGTCTGTTGTAGTGCCTCATGAGAACTTACCATCCTGTATTTGGGAATTTTGTAAAGTGATTGCTAAACAAACACTTATATTTTTAAGTTTTGTTTTATCAACATATATTAATGGTGTTCAGTGTGTGGATTTGATACATGCATATAGTATACACTAACCAAATCCAACCACTTTTCAGCATCCCCACCCTTCCTGGTGAGGAACCAAGGTTTCCTGCCAACAGCTACCACTACTTGCCAGCTATGTGAGTGAACACCCTGGAGAGGGGATCTGCCAGCAATGTCCACTCACTGCCCAGCTTGGTGCAGAGATTGTCTGAGACCGTGGGGATCAAAGAAATCAGACCTTGATCCATGATCTCAAGGTAACTTCTACTCAGTATGCTGTCAGCTGGGAGTTAATCTACCTGGTGGCCTAAAGTTAATAAACTAAATAAGATAGACCTTTATGTCAAAATAAATATATAGAGTACAGGGTCTCTATCTATCTTCTATAGAGTACAGTCTCTCACTATCTTTTAATATCTTTTCTTTATTCCTTGACAATTTTCTACGTGTATCTTAATTCTATCTACCCCCATGCCTTCCAACACGTCCCCTTTCTACCTTCAAATCTCTCCCTCCCTCCCCTCTTTGATCCCAGTTACTGCTGCCTTCGGAATGCTGACTGGTCTTGCCAGTGCAGGTTTTATGTAGGTGACCCTAACTGCCATGAGCTTATGAGGACGAACGCCCACCGCCACACCCAGAAGACAGCACTTCACCACACTCCTCTCCATCCTTTGGCTCTAACCTCCTTTCTGCCCACTCTTACCTGATGGCCCCTGTCCCTCAGGAGGGGGGTGGCATAGATGTGTCCCATTTAGGGCTGAGTACTTGATAGTAACTTAGTCTTCAGTTATGAGTCTCTGCCTTAACTAGTGACCTACTTCAGAAAGAAGCTTCTTCAGTTGAGACTGAGAGCACCACAGATCTATAAGAATAAACATGAATGCTTAGAAGACAATTTAACAACATGTCCACTTACCAAAAAACAACATCAGTAGATTTTCTAGAACCTATGACTGCCAGAGACATGCATTTTTTCAGATTTATAGTGCTAGGCATGAATTCCCTCTTATGAAGTAGGCCTCAAATCCAATCAGAAAAGCAATGGTAATCCCCCTAACCTTCACGCCACTATCACGCCAGGATGAACTCTTACCTGGAAGATCAGTATGGCAGCATCTAGTGTTAACTGCTAGATAATACCACGACTCTCAGCAGCCTCCCTAGCACCTTCTGGGCTATTCCAGAAGGGCTATTTGTTGAGGATCCGAATGGAGTAGGCACGGAGGCCCTTTGACTCTTCACCACAGTCAATAACGATTTCCCACACATGTCCCTGATTAGCAAGCTCTCTTTTGAACTGGCCTAAGCTGAGATTACCCTAGAGGCAGATATGAACCCTTTACTCAAAGCTTGTACAAAAACTCAAGGTCTGTTTAACAACCTGCTTCTACACAACTAACCAACCTCCTTCAGAAGGAATCAGCCACACAGGAAAATGGCGGATGTTCTAAGGAAAGAAATGGACAGGCACAGAAAAGGCAAATGTTTTTACAGCTTTTTGACTCCCCCCCCCCACCCCCCCCCCCCCCGGGAGCCAGAATTTGCATCTCCACACACCCACAGCCCCAGAGGAGAGGCACAACACAATCAATCACATCAAACAACTGGTCCAGGGAGCTGTTTTTAACCAGACAGCTTTGGAGACTATGGGGAAAACACAAAGAATGGTGTCTGAAGAAGTTGCAAATGCAAACCATGTTTAAGCCAGATGAGGGAAGCCTGCATGGGGTCCAGGGACTGCTCCGGCTTCTGCAGGGATAATCAGAGGCTTTGGTCCTTTCCCGCATCACCACTAGAAAGATGACTGTTTCTCATGCAAACTGCTACAGACAACTTTAAATAAAATACATAAATAAAATTACAAGGAAAACAGAGGAGGAGATGAACAAAATCTATAGGGAATGGAAATGCAAAAGAACGCGGCTTGCAGCTCCAGTAGTCCTCAAATTTACAAGTTTCACCTTCCCACTGGCAATGTAAGACCCCAAAAACCGAGGGTGCCCCAGCACCCCACACCCCGGAAGACGACACCCAAATCACTCGCGAGAAACGGACTCGATGCAATAGCATGAGGATTTCTTTATTCCAGAATTCTGGGTTCCATAGCCGTGAACCATGCAGGGTCAGAGGACTATGGACCCAGAGTGCCGAATTGAGACAGCTTTTATAAGTTTACGACAAAGCCCGCAAATCACAAACCAATCATTTCTTAGCATGGAGAGCCTGCAAAATGGGAGCCAATTGATTTGTACCACTCTATAGTTTTTAGGCCAATCAGTTTAAATTATCGGAGCCCGCGCTCAGTGGACCAATTAGTTTCCTATAATGTCTACAACTGCGTGAACTCCTGCTTAGGGGTAATGGCGTAAGTTTACAGAAGATAAGCTTAGCCCATTTCCAGTTACCCTATGGGGCCAGGATCACCTATTCAAGGCCTTTCTGCTAGGTCTAAACAAAGGGCGGGCTCTGGAATGTGACCTTTTACCTAGTTTCTAACAAAGCGAGATAGCATTTTAAACTACCGATTTCTTGGGGTCATTAGAGTTAGGCTGTATTATTTTCTATCCTTTCAACAACTCCTTTTAAAGGGAATTCCTGTGCTGGTAATGGTGCTACGAGAGGGTGAGTTGTGCGGCCCATTGCACACACTGCTTGAGCAACGCAGATCTGCCCAATTTTCTGGAAGGCAAGTTTGGCAAGTGCATAGGAAAACCTCAAAAACATGCAGAGTACGTTCGAGACTATAATTCTGCCTCTAGTCCCTAGCAGCATCCATTCATCTGCTTGTCCTTTCTGATCGCTTGTGCCACGTTGTTTGCCTCTGTGCAGCTCCCTATCTGTGGATGAACCGGGCAAATGCATTTTCTACCCTGGAGGAGTTTTGAATTTAATGGGAAAACAGGAAAGGAATAAACGAGTAAGCTAATGACATCGCAGAACAGTGTTGGGTTAGCACGCACAGGACAGCGATGGGTGATTATGTTTTTCTCTGAGAAGGGATGTCAGCCAGGGCGAGGGGTGGTGACAGCTGTGGGGAAAGAGGAGCACGTGGATGAGGGAAACTGAGCGTATACACGTCAGTGAGACAGGCATTCAGGGCAAAGGTCACAGGCAGCACAGGATGCCATGGATGGCTGGGAAGGAGCCTGTGGTAGGGAGGGGGAACAACAGAGGCAGGTTGGACCTCATGCTGGACGCCATGGTGAGTAACTGAAGATTCTGGGTGGGAGAGAAGTGGACGCACAGTTGTGCCTTGGAAAATTCAATTCTGGTTTTTATAAAAACCAGAACAGCCTGGAAGATGGGAGGTGTCATGAAAAGGTCGTTGCCACCCATGGCAGAGGTCCCTGGGGCTTAGATAGAAGAGGCATTCCGAGGTGGGACGATGGTCATTTGGTCACAGGTGGCTAGGCCCTGAGTGCTGCTAGGGAGGGTAGCACCATCTTCAGCCTGGCGGCTAGGACAGAGGTGGGGTGGACAACATCAAGACACAGCAGAATGGAAAGGCCTGAGAGAAGACCAGACCCACACAAGGGAGTCAACACCCATGTCTCCTCTCAGGGACCCTCCATTCCACCTTCTCACATGAAAGATTTTATGTTCCCATATTCCAGCCTCTCACACCGGACAAAAACATTCAATCCATGGTCAAAACAAAGAATAAAAGAGAAACGACTTTTCCTTCCTTTCGTACCCCCATTTCCTTCTGATCATGATTCCAGTTAATAAATTGTATCAAGGTTTCCCTGGGGAGCTTTTCTTCTGGTAAATTTCTACTCAGAGAGCACTGGTCTCGCTCCTTTCCCCACGGCTGCACGGGTCATACCTTTCTCTCACGGAGCCCCGTCATGGCTCCCAAGGTACTCGACCCTGTCTACCTGGGGTCACGCAGCCTGAGCATCGCTAGCCGCTCTTTCCAACATTAGTTCCTGCCAGTGGGACTAAGGCCGAGGGGGAGGGGCTCCTGTGGAGGTGGCTCCACGGGACCTCCCTTCTTCACAGGCACTGTGAGGAGCCTTGCGATGCGGCTGCCAGACCTAATTGCCTGTGTTTCTCCTCACATAAAATGCAGTGGTTAATGCGATGTTCATTTCCTTGTGTGGGCTGAGGAGGCAGCTGTAAAGTGTGCAAGCCTGCCGTGGAGAATAGCAATGAGGACCCGGGTCCTATGGCGGCTCTGTTAGGCATGCACCAGGGAACAAGCATGCCACAGGTCAGTGATGGTGACTGCTGTAGCCCGGCCTCAGGTGTGACGGAGAGTCCGGGATCCCCTGAAATATAACAGCATTACCTAGGGCCACTTTGGGTGATGAAATTATTTCCTGGAATAAATTGTTCTGAATGAGACAACGTTTCCCCAGTTTTGAAGCTATTTGGTTCTGTTGAAATGGGTGGTGTTGGGGCAGCATAATGAATCAATTTATAAAAATATGATTTCCCGCTAGGCTTTGGTGACACACACCTTTAATTGCAGCCCTCTGGAGGCAGAGGCAGGCAGATCTCTTGAGTTCAAGGTCAGCCTGATCTATAGAGTGAGTTCTAGGATGGCCAAGGCTACACTGTCTCAAAAAAAGAAAACTAAACTAAAACAAGAAAGAAAGTAAGGGAGGAAGGAAAAGAAATAAAAAAGAAAAGAAAAAAAAAGAGAAAAGCAAAAGAGAAAAATATGATTTCCTATCAGAGCTCCTAAATAAGGTTCTTCTATGCAATAGGTGGGAGAAAGACCCCATCCCCCATTCAGAAGTACTTTGCTTTCCTCATGGTTCTGAACCTTGCATTTGCACAAAGTGAAAGAGAGTGAGATGTTTCCAACATACAGAGAGATGGGTTTTTATACTTTCTTAGCACAGATTCCAGAGCCTGTGGGGCCATTTCATTAAACCACACACATCCCATGTAGTCCTGGAAACAGCCAAGGGTGCCTATTTAAAGGAAGGAAATCTTCCTTTTCCAGTTGCTGAGTGAGCTTCAAGGGGCCTTGATAGGAACACACGAGCACACACACACACACACACACACACGAGCACACACACAGACATAGACACACATACACGAGCACACACACACACACACTCAAACAGACATACACATACACACACGCACACGCGCACACACACGCGCGCGCCTGTACATGTGCGCACATCTAGGGCTGCAGCTCTGCCTCCTCCTCACCCAGCCCCCACCAGGCCTGGCCAGGGGGCAGCTTCTCTAGAACTCCACAGAGGAAATGGAACCAGGTGCTCATCCAGGAGAGCTCTCTAAAGCCAGCAGGGCAGCTAACCTTGCTCACTGCTTTGCTTTTAATTAGGAAACATTTCAACCACAGAGAAATGTATAGGGAAATGATAAAGCTGTCTACAAAAATCAATCATCTGCTTCTTCAAAAATATTTGCTTCAGCTCTCCCCCTACTCAAATGATTTAAAACTAGGAGAAACCAGTCCTTTCCCTGTCCCCTGCTCTGAAAGGGTTTGGTTCATGCATGTCCTAGATGTCATCCTATTTACTACGAATGTGTTGATCCATAAGCTATACAGACCACTGTGTAGTGTAACCGTAAAAACTCATTTACATGATAGTTATTCTATATGAATTCTCTTAAAACTTTTTTAACTCAAAATTATATTTTGGGAGAATCACCACCCCCATGGTCTTGACTAAAGGGACTTCTCACTATAAAGATATCAATCCACCTAACTACAGGTTGAATACAACTCCAATTTTTAAAATACTACCAGATTTTCTTCCCTGGAGCTAGGCAGAGTTGATTATGAAAGAAAAAAATAAAATAAAATAAAATGCAAATCTAGCCAAGGGATCCCAGAAAGAGCCATCTGGGGGGCCAATACCACCAGACATTAACACATCCTGGAGAGCCTGTAATTAGGAGTTTGGTATTGATTGGCACAGGAATAAACAGATAGGCCAGGGGGACTGAAAGAAAATCCAGAAATAGACCCAGCTGCATCTGGAAAGTTATTACATGAGAAATATGGCTTCGTCAATCTGGGTGCTGAGATTTTTAAAACAACCAAGTGGTGTCGAGATAATTGGATAGCCATATGGAAAGAGTCAACCCTGGAACTCACAGCACACGTAGAGTAAGATACAAACTAGCTCAGACACTTAAATAGAAAAGCTGAAACCACATAGATACTAGAGAAAACCTGGACTGAAAGCTTATATACCCTGGGTATAAAAAAATTCTTAACCAGAAGCAGTAAGGGAAAAGGCTATTACATTTTAATACATAAAAACAAAAATGTTTCTGCAAGGCAAAATCACTTCAGGCAAAGCACAAAGACAAAGACAAACTTTACTGTGGCAGAGATCTGGGGAGTGGGGGGTTCCTAAGACACCATCATATACAGCCTAGCCTATCAGTAGTCTTCTGTTTCTAGACAGGCTCTCTATCTATGTGGGGCCCTTGAAGTCCAGATTCCTATTTAAGAATCTGGTTCCGAATCTTCAGTCATATTGGAAAATTATTTAAACTCTATATATCTGAAAGTTCTTATCTACAATGAAAAAACACCAATATCTAGCTCACGTGTTGTAGTGGGGAAAAATTGAGCTTCTCTGCCTAAAATGCTTTAGTTGAAAGTAAGCTCTTTTTTTCCTCCTGAGACAGGGTCTCCCTATATAGTTCAAGCTGATCTGAGAGATCCTTCTTTCTCCCCTCAGAGTACTGGGCCTTGAGGAGTGGCTCACCACATTTCAGCTTCTTGGGGTTCACAGCTTCCTATAAAAATCAAAACTAAGACAGCAAGCTGGCTGCTCATAAGCTTCTACTACAAGTAGAAAGCCCACCCTTCTCTGGTTAAGAAGCAAGTCTGGTTTGCTTCATCTCTCCCTCCTTTTGACTGGCTGGAAACAAACTCCTGGCTCAATTGTTATTGTCACCAAAGTGATCCTCAACGACACTTGGGAAATACATTCTTAGTAGTGTCTATTTTGTTCTCTCTCTTTTTAAGTCTCTCCATTTTGCCCCACATCTATCGAGTTAAGCTTCTTTTTCTCTTTTTCTTCTGTCTTTGGGTCTGTATGTGAGTGCATGTCATTCGTATACATGCCTGCTCATGGAAGGTAGAAGGTGGGACTGGATCCCCTGAATCTGAAGCTACAGATAGTTTTGAGGCACCTGACGTGGATGTTGGAAACTGAGTGAAGGTCCTCTAAAGCAACAAGTGTTTTTAACCACTGAACCCTCTCTCTAGCCCATTTTTATTTTTTTCTTAATAGAATATCTTTTACTTTTTAACAAGTTCATACATGTAAACAATGTATGCTTAATTTTTATTTTACTTTTTTATTTAATATGACATGTGTGTGTGTGTGTGTGTGTGTGTATGCACATGTGTGTGTGCATGCATGTAGGAATTCTACAATACTTATGTGGAGGTCAGAGGACAACTTTCTAGAGTCAGTTCTCTCCTCCTACCACTCATGTCTGAGAACGGAACTGGGGTTGTCTAACTTGGCAAGGAGCATTTTCCATGCTTGGCCATCTCACTGCCCCAAACAATGTAGTTTATCATGTTTTTGTTCATTTTTTATAACAAATTTGGTTTTGGTTTTATTGATAAACTTCCTAATATTTCCTTATTTTCTATTTCATAAATTCTGCCCGTTTTCTCCTATTTTTCTTAAAGTTGTTTTATTTTGTTATTCTTTTACCTTCTTGGGTTAGCTCTGGTGTTTTCTAGTTGCTTGGTTGGTTGCTTGCTTGCTTGCTTGCTTGCCTGCCTGCTTGCTTGTCTTTGAGATATAGTGTTGCTATGTATCCCAGGCTATTCTCAAACTCAAGATCTTACCTTAATCTTGGGATTATAAGCGTGAATCACCACACCTAGCTTCCTTTCTGTGTTAGACTCTACACCACGTAGTTTCTATCTTTTCTAGTTTCTGCACTTAGGGCTAGACATCTCACTGGTCTATGGTTTTAGCTGCATCCTACACATGTTGAAGGATTATAGCAGACATAACTAGCACTTACTGATGCCCAGTGCCCATCTACTAAGAGGAACTTTGCATTTCTTCATTCCCATCAAGTCTGGCTCCATAGAAATGTGATTATAAGTGATAAATGGTATTGTGAGGTGATTTTAGACTCCCACAGTTCTCCCTACCAGATGCAGGCATTGGGAACTTTGCAGATAAAGGTAGCTTAATCGGACTTGCTCTCTAACTAAAGATGGCATGAAGTCGAATGTCTTCCTAATGGTGATGGACATATAATAGAAAGGGAGGACAGATTGGGTAGTGGCACATGCCTGTGATCCAGGCATCACTCAAGAGGCTTAGACAGGAAGGTCATGAGTTAGAGATGAGCCCAGACTACATGGCCAGACCTTCATTCAAAGGAGGAGGAGGAAGAGGAGGAGGAAGAGGAGGTAGAGAGGTAAGGGGAGAGGAGTAGAAGGAAGAAGAGATAAGGGAAAGAACAAACCTTTAATGAGTGAGTAAGCCACTAAGACTTGGGGATTGTTTTTTATCTCAGAATGTCCTAGTTCACTCTGGTTGACACATATAGTGTTCTTATTGTTATTGGATGTGGTGGTCTGAATATGCTTGACCCATGGGAAGTGGCACTATTAGGTGTGGTTTTGTTGGAAGAAGTGTGCCACTATGTAGGTGGGCTTTGAGGTCTCCTAGTGCTCAAGCTCTGTCCAGTGCAGAAGAGTGTCTCCTCCTGGCTGCCTTATGATCAAGATATAGAACTCTCAGCCCTACCATGTCTGCCTACAAGCTGTCATGCTTCCCACCATGACAATAATGGACTGAATCTCTGAAACTGTAACTCAGCCCCAATTACATGTTGGCGTTTGTAAGAGTTGCCTTGGTGTCTCCTCACAACGAAGAAACTAAAACATTGGGCTTAAGTACTTTCTAATGTCTTTTTGACGATATGAATCTAGTAGTATTTTTTTCCTCCAATTAATTGCAGGCTTGAAATGGACGTGTTTTCTAGTCATCAGATCCTGTCATTTGATCAATTTGCTTCACTGTGTAGATACTTCTTTTCATTATTATTACTTTTTCATTCTCTTGATTGGCCCATGGCTGAAAGAAGCATGCTATCCTCTTCTGTGAGTTTATCAGTTTTCTTTTGTATTCTCAAGGCAAGGCGTACTGTCTGCCGTGTACCCCTCTGACTTCTAGTCTCAGGTCTCTAGGGAAGGGCAGGCATGGAGGATCAGTGGCTCAAGTCTGTCTTTTCCAGATTTACACTTTTTGGCATGTTTTAGGCAAGCTGGAATCCTCTCTCTCTCTCTCTCTCTCTCTCTCTCTCTCTCTCTCTCTCTCTCTCTGTGTGTGTGTGTGTGTGTGTGTGTGTGTGTGTGTGTGTGTGTGTGTGTGGTGTTTTGTTTCTTTCTCTCTTTTTTCAAGACAGGGTTTCTTTGTGTAGCCCTGGCTATTCTAGAACTCACTCTGTAAACTAGGCTGGTTTCAGACTCAAAGATCTTCCTGCTTCTGCCTCCTGAGTGCTTGGATTAAAGGCATGTGCCACTGCTCTTGGCTAAGGAGTTTTCTCTTAAAAATGCAGGTCTCCCCATTCCCTGAAATCTTGACAACCCACAATGAGTTTTGGTGACTATTGACTTGAGAGTAAAAAGTAGAGCTCCTAGTCCATGGTAGATAGAGACACAGAGAGGATAACAGACACTCTTTGAACTCAGACTGTGTGGTACCTGCATGGAGCTAGGAGGATAGATCTATTTGCATCAAGCTTCTTGTCTAGATCATTACCAAGATTGGCCATCTTGCTGGGACTTCTTTGGCATGGAGGTATTGTCACTATGTCCCTATGTGACAGGCCAACACTGAGAATGGGAAGATGCCCAGAAGATTCTTGCCTGGGGACAGGAACAGTCTTTTTTTTTAAATAGAGCCTGAAGGACTTGGGATGCTTGGAGCTGAAGGGTTGTTGCCAGTGTCTTGAGGAAAACAGAGACTATGACAGCTGATGATGAAGGAAAGAGAAAGATACAGTTAGGGATAGGCTCATGCAAGAGCATTTCCAAAACCGGTTAGAGACAGTTACTCAAGGGGTTTGAGAAGGCTCTGAACACTCCACTGAGAAGGCTAGGATTAAAGTCTAAAAGAAATGGATGCTGATAGATGTTTTGGCAGAAGGAACTCCCAGTGCTGGTGGATACCTTTAACCCTGGCACTCAAGAGGCAGAGGCAGGTAGATTTCTCAGTTTAAGGCTAGCCTGGTCTACAGAGTGAGTTCCAGGACTATACAGAGAAAACCTTTCTCAAGAAAAAAAAGATAGAAAAGGAAAGAAAAGAAAAAAGAAAGAAGGAAGGAAGGAAGAAAGGAAGGAACGAAGGAAGGAACGAAGGAAGGAAGGGGATCTGGAAATATGCTTAGGGGATATTTGGGACAAAATGGGATTTTGGACATAAGATTATCAAAAACAAAGGCACAAAACTCTACCTCAGTGGACTTGAGAAGGGAGTGGATGGACGGAGAAGGAAAATTTCAGGTGCCAGCCATGTGACACTGTATCAGCCAGGATCACAGCTACTGCCAGCTTTAACATTCTGTATATAGCTTACTAAGCAGCTTAGTCTTGAAATTGTGTGCAGAGCACATTATTATTCATATTTTATAAATGAGATAGCTGAGGCAGGAAGAATTTAGCATCATTTCCTGCATCCAGCAAGTCAATAGGAGACCAGGGTCTGGGATATAACAACAGTTAGTAATTCCTTGCTGTATAATCTTGGAAATCTTGCTACTCTGTACATCTCCATTGTTGAAGGTCAAGTTGAACTTGCTAGCTCTTGCAAGCACCATGTGTATAGGAAGCTATTGATAACGGTTGTAACTGTCATTACTGCTGTTGTTCCCAGTCATAATATTCATGCAGAAATAACGGCCCCCAAGACCAAGGTCAGAACTCTAAGATCTCAGGTCCTGTGAGTCAACATCATCCCAGTGAGTGGTGTAATCGAATCCCTTCCTCGTCACCTCAGTCACCAACAGTAAAGTTCAGAGGTCATTGAGTGCCAGCATTCTCCAAAGATGAACTTGAAACACTAAGTCCATGTTGACACTGAAGTCTTGGCCAGTAGCACACAGCTACTTCTGCCCAGGATGGAATCAGAAGCAAAGCCTTCCATGTCTTTCTTGTTGGCTCTGCACAGGGAATAAAATGGGTACCACTTAAATAGACACAGCCTGGGCCCAGGATTTTGTTGGATGCCAACTCTCAGCCCCCATCAGAGCTCCCTTCTGATCAAGCTGATGCAGACTCCATACTTTAAATAGCAATGATAAATTATTGACTATCACGGTGATTGATTTGCAGACTGTCTGCTGACCACCAAATTGCTCCAATTGTCTCCTGAAAGACAATTCCATAAGTCATTAGCGCACACCCCATACCAACATCCTTCACCTTACCAATACTGCAATTGCTCTTTGACACTAATTACCTTTTCTAACTAATTTTAAATGTGGTATTTTGCTAATGACTGAGACTCAATGCAAAAAGCCCCATTTTCCCTAAGCATCCCAGACTCAATGGACTTTGATGCTCACATAGCAATTATTAACACTGTACCCAGTCCTGACTGATGGCCCTGTGCTGTCTCCCTTTGAACACAGGCCTCTCTATTCCAGGCTCCTTGACATAAACATCACTTTATCCAGAGCATTCACTGAACATGGAGAAGCAGGCACTGGGTGGATGTATTTCTGACTTGGGAATTTTGGTGACTGGATCACCAGGCGTGAGCCTGGCTTCTGCCTCTCTCTCTCTCTCTCTCTCTCTCTCTCTCTCTCTCTCTCTCTCTCTCTCTCTCTCTCTCTCTTCTCTCTCTTCCTCTCTTTCTCTCTTTCTTCTCTTTCTCTTTCTCTCTCTTCTCTTTCTCTCTTCTCTTTCTCTCTCTCTCTCCATCTTTCTCTCCATCTCTCTCTCTGTTCTGTCTCTCTCTGTCTCTCTGTCTTCTCTTTCTCTCTTTCTCTCTTTCTCTCTCTCCATCTCTCTCTCTTCTCTTTCTCTCTTCTCTTTCTCTCTCTCCATATTTCTCCCTCTCCATCTCTCTCTCTGTCTCTCTCTTTCTCTGTCTCTCTGTCTTCTCTCTTTCTCTCTCTCCATCTCTCTCTCTCTCTCTCACACACACACACACACACACACACACACACACACACACACTGCTGAGTATCATCCTATGGCATCTTCCTGCAGAACCTCAGGGGAATCAGGGACTCTTGGCAAGTATTCTATGTCTGAGCTACATCCTGGATCGTGGAGATCCTATGCAGCCATCCTGCACCTGCATTGCAGGGCCATGACAGGAAACCTCTGCAGTGGCGCTTTGTGGGTGGGGCCAGCACAGATGATACCTCTCTTTGAGAGGAGTGATGAGCTGTCCTTTGACAGACTCAGTTATGGATGAAAGAGGCATAAGATGACGGTCACATGGCAGAGTAGATGGAGCAAGAAGGCCAGCAGCTGGCAGCAGGCAGGTGACTGTTCTCTCGGGCTCTCTCTGAGCCTGTGAGTCCCTGAAAGTTATATGCGAAGGAAGACCTTCTTTGCTTTTCTGCAGCTCCTGGGAAATCTGCTGTGCTCCCAGTCTCCCAACACTGCCTCTGGACTGTGTTGCTGGTTTCTGACCTTGACCTGAAGACCTGATAACCCAACCCCGTTCTTTCACCAGTAATTAGCATTAGAACAGTGAAGTACCACCAAACAGAAGAGGGGTAAGACTGGAAAACAATGGCTTTCTATTGTTACTAGTGTGAATTCTAAAAGTGATTTTTTTTTTCTTTATGCCAGCAAGCTCCCAAATAAATGAGACAGAGACTATAAGATGTATTTAATCAAGCTTTACGGCACAATAGCTGAGCAGTATCAATCTGTTTTAATTCTCTAAACTAATCCAGCTACTTCCCAGCTAAAATCTCCTAGATGCTTGCATTTTAGTATTGATGGGGCTCTCTCTGCTCCAGGTGTGTTCCCCTGGTGTCTCCTGGACCCTTTCCTCATGGTGAATTCTTCCTTCTCTTTCTCTCTCCGCTCCTGCTGATTGGGATCAGAAGTCTAGCTCTATTATCTCTTCTGCTCAGCCATCTGGGTGATCACCTTTTAAATCAGAGAATAAATAGGGAGTGATGTTTACACAGCATTGAGACAGGAGATACTTAAAATGAGCATTACAATGCCATGTCAGGGTTGCAACCATATAGGGGGGCAAAGAAAACAGCATTTGAATAATACAATGATAATCTTTACATAGTGCACATAACATTATGGCTATCCGTGTGGAAGAACATTCTGAACAGGCAGGAATAGCTGGCTTCTGCCTGTATGCTTTGGGAGGGGTGGTAAAAGGCATATTTGTACTTCCTTCTGCCTGGGGGGAGTTCTCTCCCCATCCTTAATGGCAAGACCCACATCCATACTCTATGCCACTGAGAGTTCTCCAAAGAGACAGCCCTCAGAAACTGTCTATCACTGGCCCTCCACATCTCTTGGCTCCACATTGGTAGTTAAAGTCTGCCATAGGTCAAAAGTATTTTTCAAATAATGCCTGGACAGAATATGTACAGATATCTTTCCCTTCTTGAATATTATCCTCTAAATGACACAATGTAATAACTATCCACATTATATCAGTATAAAACATAATCTATAGACAATTTAAATTATCTAATATATATAGGTCAGCTTTCAGTTACAGCGTATTACCTGAGATAATCAATTTATTAGAAACAAAGGCTTATTTTGACTAACAATTTAATATAGCTTTGGACCTGTGGAATCAGAATGTGTCATGGCAGGAGCTTGTGATAGAACGGTCTTTCCCCCTGTGGTGTCTCTTGGTACCAGGACCTCTGAAACCTGTGACATCACATAGGCGACAGCACGCCCTATACACCTGTTGCCAAAGCAACAGCCACCATATTGCCAGAATCCATTGGGCTCACTTTTACCTGCAACCACATCACCAGCCATGTATATATAAGAGAAGCACCTCCCCTTCTCTCTCTCTCTCTCTCTCTCTCTCTCTCTCTCTCTCTCTCTCTCTCTCTCTCTCTCTCTTCCCCTCTTCTCTTTCCACCATCACCTTTGCCCTTTCCCCTCTCAATAAACCTCACGTGGAACTCTTTGGCCTGGTGTGGTATTTCTGCTGCCACTGCAGCTGCCCACTGACCCCAACAGTGTCCAGGAAGTGAAGACAGACAAATATCCCAAATCCACTTCAAGGGTGTGCCCTCAATGACCTAACTTTCTGTATTTAGCGTCAGAAAGTTTCTATTACCTCTCAGCAGCACCATAGGCTAATGATCAAGCTTTTGATGCATGAGTCTCTGGAGACATTTCATGTTGAAGCAATCACACAGGGGAAGGGGCATATAAGAATTGTGAGCAAATACTGTACCATCTCACATAAGAGATTCAAGCATCCATGGGGTTCAAAGCCTGAGAGGAGCACTGGATTTAACCCCTTGTGGATAGTAAGAAACTGGAAGCACAGCTACAGAAGCCAAGAAGTGGCAAGCAGGCTGCTGTCCACAAGATGGTGACCTGGGGCAGAAGTGTCATCCTTCGTTCTGAGGCCGGAGGTCCAGGAGCCAGAGAGTCAATGTGCGAAGGCAGAGGTGAGCTAAGATGGCTCAGCTCCAGTAGTCAGCCATCAAGGGCCACATGCCCTTTCCATTTCCCCCAGTGCTTGACCTGTTTGGAGGCCCACCATGCAGGGGAGGGACCAGCCCATCTGTTGCTGTCCAGAAGTTCCCGCAGACACACCTGAAAACAACGTTCAGCCAAGTATCTGGGCATCTAGATCAAACCAATATAAACAAACCCAACCATAGCAGCCCTGAAGGCACAAACATCTAAACAATCATTTCCATTTCATAAGGGGGGGGGAAACCTGAGGTCTAACAAAAGGGAACATGCCATTCTCTGTGTCCCAACACACACTCCAACACACACCTCTCCAGCACCAATGGGCCTCAACTTCCTCGAGTTCACATGCCAATACAACACCTTCCATGCGTTTCTAGGTAAGTTAAGTGTCTCACTCCCTGCAAACGCTCCTTCCAGGTTAGGAAAATATTGAAACGGCTTTCCAGATACCCCTTACCACCACTACCTCTGTGCAAGTACGTGAAGGATTTAATGAATGAGGCCCATCCCCGACAAGGCTCAACACAGTGCCGATGCAGAGGAAGTGCATGAATTAATGCTAGACATTATTGAAGGATTGATGAAAAATTCCATGAAGAATGTCAAAACTACCACGGGGAGCCATGGATTTAATTTATAAGGCTCTCCAGCCCACAAATACAGCCAGTCTCCTCCCCTACAAAATCCATACAATTTTCTGAAAATTTCAAGATTGATGATACCCTTGGTCAACGCATCAGGCAAGGCAACCATCAAAAACCAGCCAGGGCCATCTATTCCACCCTGTGTCGATAGCCTGCAGCAAGCCTGAGATTTGTTGGCTAGGTCCCTGGAACGTCCTAACGCAGAAGAAGAGACTAGGCAGCGAGATCTGTTTAATTCTCGCTTTCCAAAGGGTTGTTACTCAGCTCATCCTTCCTTCTCACATCAAAGTAAATCACAAGCTGCCACCCTCAGATCAGTAGCCCCACCCCCACCCACAAGCCATCCAGCCTGGTGCTAGCCTGCCTCAAACCCAGGAATCAGGAGGCAAATGGGATTAATCCTTTAGGTATTTCCCTAACAAATCTATCTCCTCCCTACCCCCCAAACACCTTGAGATCTGTCTCTATTAAAGTGTGGGAGAAATGATTACACACACACACACACACATACACACACACACCCCTGCCCAATGCCCCCAGTATGAAGTTCATGTTCATTAGCTGCTAAGACCAGCTGGAAGGCTGCTGACTATATGAGGAGACACAGTCGTGGCTGTGAAATTAATGAAGTTTCCTTCTTTGGCCTCCTGAGCCTGCATAATCTACAGCCACTGTGGGTCAACAGTCAGGAGCCCCGGGGAAGCCGGTCTACCATAAACACCCCAGGCGTTCTGCTTAATAAAGTACATGAACTCCACATTTGATCATGAGGAACGAACACAATCTTAAAATACATTGAGAAGTGAAGCCACATGAAATTGGCTGTGTCTTCCAGGAGAGACAGCGGGGTGAGGTTGGGGGCTCTGCTGGAGCTTTTCAAGCCTCAGCAATGATGTCATGGATTTGTTAAACAGGGCTAGGTAAGGAGAAGGATTCAAAGTAAACCAGCTCAACAACCTCAGGGAACGCACTTTTGTGCCGTGTGTAACTGAGGGGCACACCAAGGACACCCGACCTGCACAGAGTGCCCAGTCTATACAAATTCTGCAGGTGGGGGGGCTGAAACAGCCCATGCTGGTGACTTCAGGGAAGCTTTGTTGAGAGGTGGGATAGCAAAGGTGATCCCAGCAATGGAGTCCAAGAAGAAAATCTGTTTTAAGGCCCAGTTTTCACAATGAAATAATAATACTTGCCTTTTGCAAACCCATCCCTTACCTGGTTTCCACAGCATCGAGAAGATATTCCCACATTTGAGTACTCTGTCACATCAGAAGCCAGAGTAAGCAGGGTCCATACATCCTCTCCAACCTGTGGCAGACCCAGAGGACTTGCCATCTGAGGGTCACCCACCTTGCCCTTTCCTTCCCTTTCTCTGCCTAAGACGCTAAGAGATCAAATCAGTCCATTGCCTAGACCCAACGGAAGCGAGGACATTCGCTCACCGGGAATCAGGGCACCGAGAGCCCTTTATTCTCCTTCTCACTGGGATGTAAGCCAGAGGCTGGAGGCAGGCGACTCATCTGAGCCACGTGCTTGCACCTGTACAGACACATATACATGCACCAACACAACACACAAAACAAAACCACAAACAAAACAAACATATAAAATATAAATGGTTTGGGGACTGGAGATGTCTCTGTGGGTTCAGCGCTTGCTGCTACGTTGTGAGGCCTTGCCCTGGGCTTTGAATGCCAGGCCTGGACACAGCCAGTGTGATCCTTAGCTCTCAGCAGCAGTCAGCACCAGCTAATGTGACTGCTCCTCATTTGCAGTGTTAAGACCTGTGGCTCTTAAAAGTGGCTATTGTTGCCATTAATGGTGAGGGCATGTGCCTTTAGTCCCAGCACTCAGGAGGCAAAAGCAGGCAGATCTCTGAATTCAAGGTCAGCCTGGTCTACAGAGTGAGTTCCAGGACAGCCAGAGATACACAAAGAAACCCTGCTTCACTCATTCACTCACTCACTCACATGCACACACACACACACACACACACAGACACACACAGACACACACACACACACACCAGCTTTCCAGCCTTAGTCTTGGGACCTGGGGCCCAGGGTTGTAGCTCTTGGACCTTAGCATTGGGAGCCTTGACTTAACATCTAGTAGCACCCTGGACTGTTCCAACATTCAGAGGCCATGGTCTCCCATCTTCAACTCTTCATGGCCTTTTCTATTTTTCTTTAGCCCCATTGATATCTCTGCTCCCAGCCTCTCTCTAGAACTCCTCAGCTGTACTCTTACTATCTCTGTCACCGCTGCCACAGTTGCCATCATTGCAGTGCTGAGGTCTCCCCTTCATGTGACCAGTTCTACCTCCTCTACTTACAATAAAAATTCAAAGTTGTCAACAAAAAGTCCAGTTGGGAGTAAATGAAGGGTTCTGGTTGTAGGCGGTCCACCCTTCTGCTGAACCAGCATGACAGATGTTCCCCAGTGGCCTGAGTGAGAAGAACTGGGGGTCAACAAGGTCATCCAGAGGTCACTGAAGCTTGCCTTGCAGGAGTGGCTGTGACTGGAGCATGTCTGCAGTTACTGAAGTGTCCTAGGAATGATTAAACAGTATCTAAAACAGCTGGGCAGGCAGGAGGACAGTCAGGCCAGCTGCCAACGAAGGGGGCTTTCTCCAACAGTTCCTTATCCAAAGCTGTCAAATATAAGGAGAAGACCTATGAAATGGCCTCTTCCTGAAAGTTCTAGTCATTCATGGAAAACAAATGTTTTCATGTGGACTTCACCAGAGCTGAAAACAGAACACTTCCAGCAGCATTCAACAGTACTTGATAGGTCCGGCAATGCTTAAGTGCACTGGTGCCCCAGAGGGAGACAGAATTTTTGCAATATTGACCCAACTAGCATCAGAATGGAAAGGAAACAGAGGCATCCTTGATGCTAGCAGGGGCAGAAAGGTAAAGACTGGAGCTCGGGTTCCGCAAGTTGTCCAAGATCACACGGTTGGCGAACAGCACAGCAGTTCCTCAGACAGCACCTTCCCTCCCCGAGGCTTCTGCTCTTCACAAGCACTGTGAGCCACAGTCAAGAGCTTCTGGCTTTCTCAGTCCAGCTCGCCGCAGTCCTAAGGACGCTTCTGCTCAGGATGCAAAGCCTAAAGACAGGCTTTTGGTTTGTTTGTTTGTTTGTTTGTTTTTTCCCAGGAAACTGTGTACAGGCTCCTCAGCCCCCTCTGACCCCTGCCCTACTCCACAGCAGAACGTTCTATAGCAACTTGGGAAATTCATGTGCATTATGCAAGCTCATTGCCCCCTGAATATGTTCTCTGCAACATGACACATGCCCTTTGTGGAAAGATGGCCCATTTCCTGCACAGCATTCCAGCTGTGCTGTGTGAGAACAGGACAGGATGGGTCCAGTGTGACCCAGGTGAGGGGTGTGGAGCAGAAGGTTAAGAGGTGACTGTTAATTGTGACAGATTCTTTCCTCAGATGCATAACTGCCACTATCTTCTACCCACAAGAAGGTACATTGTTGAGGCTCCCAGCAGTCAAGACAAGTCTTACTCATTCTCCTTGTTTAAAACAACAGGACATATTTCTTAGTGCTCCAAATATGACCCTCAATCTTTGAATATAGGAAGCCAAAGACCTCAGTCCCTGATGCCACACATCACCCCAGAGGCTGACTTGCTGCTGGTGCCATAGAACATGGTGCAGAAGCTCTAGAGCACACTACAGCTCGTGAACTCCAGAGCACCAGGAGTTGTTCACCAAGCTCGTGGAGACCGCTGAGGAGCCAGCCCATTGTTTCCATCTTAGTACCTGAGATGACACAGAAGGTCCATGCTGGACTCCGTAAGTGTGAGTTTTCCAGACAGGCAAACTGGAGACAGTGACACTCAAGAAGTTTGTATTGCCAACCACCCTCCCTACCCATTCTCCAATACATTGGACACTCACCAGATACCTGTGGAAGGGACTGGAAATGGACTCCTGCTGGGTCAGCCCTGGACAGAATGGGGATCAGGGAAGAGAAAAAGATCCCTCAAGACATTTGGGGATATTGGCACATTAGATAGCCTTGTGTTATAGCCCTGGGGACTCAGAGATGAAGTATATAGGGGGATGTCATTACAAATTACAACATGTCAGAAATCCATTGTCTAAAGGTGGGACACTCAGTTTTGTGACAGGGCCACCTGAAGAGATTATCTCAGGTACTCCTGGATCCAGGGTCCAAATTATGAATGTCTCTGGGCCTATTAGTCCTTAGTTTTCCTCTGGTCCTTCACACACACACACACTACTACTACTACTACTACTACTACTACTACTACTACCACCACCACAACCATCACCATTACTCCTGCTGTGGTGGTGGTCATCTGGGTGATGTGTGGCATCAGGGACTGAGGAACTATGGCAAGAACTACTGGGACAAGCTCTGTTTGTACAACAGAAGGATGACAACAGATAACCCCAGTCTCACCTTCTATTCCTTGTCCCCTCCCTGGGGGCCACTCATACCCTCCACTGTTCTAGGACAAGCCTTCATTGGGCACTAAGGGAGGAGGCAATTTTTCACTTAGACTGCCATCTGATGATCCGGTGGCCAAGTGGGTGCTCTAATATTTGCCCTCCTCTAGTAACTTCCAGGGTACAGCATTGAGTTCTGCATCAAGGCCCTGGAGTCCCCTCCTAGGTCTCACTTTCCCTCCCTGGAACCTCTAAAACGGAGCACACACACAACCCAGAAAAATATCCCTGCTGGGAAGCCGAGACAGCTCAAGATGGCAGGAGCTGTGATTAGGAAAAGACGCTGTATGCTGCCAAGCTCCACCATGTGATCCTAAAAGCAAAAGAATTGGTTTCCATGATAAGATTTTGAGCAAAATGGAAATGGAAACATCAGAGATGGTTTAACTGTGCGGTACGGAAAATTGATACTGGGATCAGGCCAGCTTACTAGGGCTCCCACTGGAATACTGGTGCTCTCTAGATGGAAATCCAGACTGTTAGATAACGCTGATTAAAATGCTCCTATTCAAAGTATCTTTGGGGTGACAGTAACCACAGAAGCAAAAGAGTTGGGTCAAAATGTGGCAGTTGGTGACCAAGGGACTAGGCAGGAGGCATAGAAGCTGCAGCAGGATGGAACAGTGCCCTAAGAGGAAGAGGGGGTGACTCACAAGACACCTAGGGGAAGACCACGGTAAGGCTGATATAGTAGACCAAGTAGACACCTCACTGTGCCCCCTGCTGAGACCATACTGGGATACATTATTCCCACAGCTGGCCCCCAGGGCGTTCTTGTGGGGGAGGAGAGGGTTCTTTTGTCTTCTGTCAGCCCTCTGAACAGCCCTCCTGGCCTGCTTGTGTCCATCACAATGCCAAAAAAGACCAGCAAGTAAAATGCCAGGCAGAAGCTACTTTTCTTTCCAAATGCCATTTATTATTTTTGTTTTTCTAACCACCAAAACAAAACAAAACAGTGTGGCACAAGGCAGAACACGCTCACAAAAATAAAGAAAACAGAACAAAACATCAGCGCTAACATCTCTGCTGACCTTGTGGTGCTGACTGAGGCTCACACCAAGAGGGCCGACAGCAGGAGGAACAAGGTGCCAGCCAAGGCAGGACTGTCCAAGATCCTGACGCCTGCGTGGGCCTCAGCATATTCTAAATGCTCTGGGCTGCAGTTCCCATGATCTGAGCTCTACACAGCACCTACAGCATCACCTGCAGCTAAGCCCCTCATGCTGGCTTTGGCAGACACATCTATGTGTCACCGGAAGTCTCCATCACAGGGTCTCCATCACAACACCACAGGGCAGACCTGAGGTGAAAATTCCTTCCCCAGCCATACTGGATGTCTCCCAAACAAGGTCAGGGCGCACTACTCCATTTTACAGATGAGGACACGAGGTATAAGTTCCTTAACGCTGGAAAGCAGTAGAGTGAGTCACAGTGCACACTCAGTTTGCAGTTTTGTTTTGTTTTCTCTGCTTATCATGCGTGGAAAGAGGGGACAGAGTAGAAGATGGGGAGAGTAGAGAGAGAAGGGCCACGGTAAGGATGGACAAATCCACGGCTGGAAACACCAACATTCCCTCTTGCAGAGAGCCCTGAGATTCAGCAACACCTACTCCCGTAAATTCTCACTTTCAAATCCAGTGGCAAGCAAGGCAAGTCATCTTTGGCCAAGAAAATCTCTCCCCTAAAACAAAAAACAAAAAAACAAAAAACCTTGTAGGCACCAGGATGGCTCAAGCAGGTGATGATGCTTGCGGCTAAGCTGACAACATGAGTTCAGTCTCTGGGACCCACGGAGCAGAAGGAAAGGGCCAACTCTTCCAACAGATCTCCATCCCTAAACATACGCTAAACACATAAAAATGTACGGGTGTCTGTGTATGTATGCCTGCCAGAAATATGCAGTGGCTACAGAAGCCCGAAGAAGGTGTCATTCCCTGGACCTGAAATTACAGAAGGCCATTAGCTGCCATGTGGGTACTGGGAACTGGACCTAGGTCCTCTGCAAGAATAGCAAGTGTTCCTAACCATTGGCCCATCACCCTAGCGCCCTAAAAATGTAATTTAAAACAAGTTCTGAAGACTTGTTTTCTTTTGTGTTTCCAGATCAGAGTCTCTGAATGGATAGAAAAGGGATTCCTTTTAAGTGTCATTGTTAAGTTACAAGCTGACACTGGACAACCAACAGCCACAGCCAGACTTCCATGAGTACCAAAGAAGACGAAATGGCCCCAGGCCCTCCCAGCTCCCCCCTATGCTGCTCAGACACTTGTCTTTCCATCCCAGGAAGCTCACTCTGCAGCCTTTAGGAAGATAAACAAAAACAGCTGCTATTTTTGAAGGGGTATTTTTGTCAAACAATCTCTGGTTTCCTTCAGGAATTTCAGCCGCTTAGTCCCCTCTGTGGTGTGGTTTCCGGAGCTGACACACATCCGATTGGGCAATTGGTGTGGTTACTTCTGTCTGTCCGTCCCTCAAAGTTTCTGCTCCTAGGAGGGGTACCCAGGCCAAGCAGCAACTCCAGCCCCTCCTCCAGCCCTAAATCCACCAGGGTCACTTAGCACTTGCCTCTATCAGAGAATGTGGGGGCATCAGAGACATATGAGCTAGATGTGGAGGTTCACACCTCTAATCCCAGTCCTCCAAAAATGGAGGCAGAAGAATCAAGATCCAAGGTCAGCCTAGGCTTAGGAGACCCCTTGTCTCAAAAGACCCCTGAACAAACAAAGGGGATTCAAGGAAGCAGGGCTCACCTCTCCAGAGTTCAGCCTAAGGACTAATGCATGGTGTCTACGATGCAACAGCATTGGGAAGGTGGTTCATACTTCTAATCCTAGCACTTGGGGGGAGGAGGTAGCTAGCCTGGTCTACAAAGTGAGTTCTAGGCCAGCCGTGTGTGTGTGTGTGTGTGTGTGTGTGTGTGTGTGTGTGTGTGTTTGTCCATGAGGTGCAGGGTCACCAGTTGTACTGGCTGGTTCTGTGTGTCAACTTGGCACAGGCTGGAGTTATCACAGAGAAAGGAGTCTCAGTTAGGGAAGTGCTTCCATGAGATCCAACTGTGAGGCATTTTCTCAATTGGTGATCAAGGGGGGAGGGCCCCTTGTGGGTGGTGCCATCCCTGGGCTGGTATTCTTGGGTTCTATAAGAGAGCAGGCTGAGCAAGCCAGGGGAAGCAAGCCAGTGAGGAGCATCCCTCCATGGCCTATGCATCAGCTCCTGCTTCCTGACCTGCTTGAGTTCCAGTCCTGACTTCCTTTTGTAATGAACAGCAATGCAGAAGTGTAAGCTGAATAAATCCTTTCCTCCCCAACTTGCTTCTTGGTCATGATGTTTGTGCAGGGATAGAAACCCTGACTAAGACAAATTGGTACCAGCATAGTGGGGTATTCCTGTGACAACCTGACCATGTTTTGGGGAGGACTGTGGAAGGACTTTGGAACTTTGAGCTAGAAAAGCCATTAGAATATTAAGAGCTCTGTGGAAAGTTCTGTAGGAGCTTGAAAGACAATGTTAAGAACAGTGCAGAAGATGGAGGCCTGGCTTGTGAAATTTCAGAGGGAAGAGTAAAGACTCTTAAAGGGGCCATGTTTTGATTGTGAAGATTCTGTAGTTTTGGTTAGCTGGAGCTGAAGAATCAGCTGTGATTAACAAGATACCAGAACCACTAAAGCAAACCTTTGTGTTACTGGGACTATTGATGCTGGTTAGCTGGAGCTAAGAAATTAGCGGTGATTAAGAAGAGACTAGCATCACTGAGGTGAAATCTTCTGGGAAGTATTTTCTGAGAGCACAGAAGCTGTGTTCCAGAGATAGCCACAGTTGTATTTTGTGCTGTGACTGGACTTGGTACTGTGTAAGAGTCACCCAGATGGTTCTGGTTTTGAAGGCATGAAGGGGGCATGAAGAGCAGCTGAGGCTCTTGGCACAGTGAGAGGCCACCGAAGGCCATTGGTGAAGGTGCAGCCTCAGTTGCAATTGATGGCCCAGAACTTGAAGGGGTCATGCATAGGAACAGAGGCTTGTCACCATGAAGAGAGCCTATGAGAGGCTATTGGTGAAGCCTAATTACAGGGGAAGATAGCAATGTTTTGGAGATGCCAGTACCATGTGATGACCACCAAGAACAGCAGCAGCAGTGGAGTACAGACAGCTGGAGCCTAGAAGACAAGCTGTGTGCTACAAAGGGCAGAGCTGGAGAAGTGACACAAGCCCTTGAAGGAGCCCGGAAGATCGTGAGTTGGATCCCAGACATTGAACCATTGGAGTTTGAGTTTTGCTGTGCCATGATATGTTTCCCTCTTGAAGGAAGAAAGTATTTTAGTGGAGCCCACAGTTAAGAGACTTTGAATTTTTAAAAGACTTTGAATTTTAAAGATATTGGACATTTTAAAGTGATTGAACTTTTAATATGTAAAGACTTTGGGATTTTTAAAGTAATTTAGATCTTGGGGATGAATAAGAAAGTAAGGGTTGAGGCTTAATAGTGATGTATTTGTGTGTCAAGTTGACAAGGGGTCAATTGTACTGGCTGGTTTTGTGTGTCAACATGACACAGGCTGGAGTTATCACAGAGAAAGGAGTTTCAGTTGGGGAAGTGCCTCCGTGAGATCCAACTGTGAGGCATTTTCTCAATTAGTGATCAAGTGGGGAGGGCCCCTTGTGGGTGGTACTACCTTTGGGCTGGTGCTCTTGGGTTCTATAAGAGAGCAGGCTGAGCAAGCCAGCGGAAGCAAGCCAGTAAGAAACATCCCTCCATGACCTCTGCATCAGCTCCTGTTTCCTGATGTGCTTGAGTTCCAGACCTGACTTCCTTTTGTAATGATCAGCAATGCAGAAGTGTAAGCTGAATAAACCCTTTCCTCTCCAACTTGCTTCTTGGTCATGATGTTTGTGCAGGAATAGAAACCCTGACTAAGACAGCAGTGTATCAGTTTATCCTTCCAACCTACGTGGGTTGCAGACCCAGAGACCTCAGCCACTCACAGCTCCGGTGAGACACCTGAACCCAGGTCCTGGATGCCCAGAAGAGCAAAGATTAGTAGCTCTTCTCGGTATGGGTGGCGGGGAAAGTCTCCTAAGAGCCAGGGCACTCTCAGGAGGCGTGTGTGAGTGAGGCTGAGCTCAACAGGTGTTCAGGCAGGTGATGGGAAACAGGAAAGCTCAAGTCTTTAGATACTCTGGTTAGTCTAAGGCCAGAGGCATGGTAGCCCAGAATGCATTGGATGACTCTCCCAGGACACCACTATAAAGGCCTCAAAGGTATCGTCCCTTCATTGGTGGACACCGTGGATGAGCCTCACCTTGCATCAGTGTTAAGATCTCCTATGCTTGGGGGCTGGAGAGATGGCTCAGGGGTTAAGAGCGCTGACTGCTCTTCCGAAGGTTGTGAGTTCTAATCCCAGCAGCCACATGGTGGCTCACAACCATCTGTAATGGGATCTGATGTCCTCTTCTGGAGTATCTGAAGACAGCAACAGTGTACTTACATACAATAAATAATTTTAAAAAAAAAGGTCTCCTATGCTCATCCTGATAGGCAAGCCATGCCTGACACTCCCAGCAACAGGGTCTATGTGCTAATAGAGCTTTGTAACAACTAATGTGTGTTGCAGACTTAGGGAAAGCACCATTCTGAGCTAATAAGCAGAGCCAAGATTCAGAGCCAGGGACCAGTTATCTGTGCTGGGATTCACCTTTCAGGTTGGCCTGGTACAGATACTCAGGCTGCATACTATATCTGAAGGGGTGTCATTCAAGTTGTAGATATCCCATTGGATATACAGATGGGAAGAAGTTCTGGGTACTTGGGAGGACTTGGGAGGGTCAGGAGAGAACACCTTCCCCACTAACCCTCAAGAACATAAATATCCATGAAATTTCACCCCAGTTGGTTGGAGAATTAGGGAATCCAGTGGGGTTTTGTCATTGTTTTGTTGGGTTTTGTTCTTTTATGTTTTATCTTTTCTACCTCCTAATTTACCTTTGTTTCCAATGCTTTAACTCCTCCACTAACACATGTGTGTTCATGTACACACATTCCATATGCATGCATGTGTATATATGTGCTACAGTCACACTCATCCCCAAGAGGCCTGACTCCCTAAATCAGCTGAACGGGTATTCTTTACACCTCATTCCAGAGATCAGTCACTTTTGGCCATGGTGGGGTGGACTCAACCCATGCCCCAGGAATGAGGTCCTACCAAGTGCTGCTGGTCTATCTTCCGGACTTCTTCACGAAGTGGAGAGCTGTTGAGCATTGACCTTGTCCGGCAGAGAGTGCTGGGGCATTAGTCACAGCTCTTCTCTTTCCACACTGCACTGGGCACCTCAGTCCTCGTATGTATCTGTGAGGCAGTCAAAGCAGTGAAGTATTTTAACGATTCAGCATCATGTGGTCTGGCTCAGGCCATGGGTCTAACGCAGCATGAAGATGGATGCCAGCTGGTCCCTTCTCTGTCGCCACCCAAGACTCTGCAGTTGGCTCATCCAGAAACTAAGAGTATGCCCTTTGGGGGCAGGGAGCAGGAAATGTGTCCCCCAGAGCAACTTCCTTCCTGAGCATGGCCTCCGCCCAATGTCCTTGCGAGCTGTGGACAGTCCCTGGACTCCAACCTCAGACATGTGTTGCTTATTTAAAGAGGACAGACTGCCTAAGGGTCAGATGCCACTGGAAGCACAGAGTGTCCCCAGAATTCACATGTCACTTGTACTCTTCCTTGGGCCATTGGCTCATTTGCGTGCAGGCTAAAGACACTTAATTAGTTTGGAAAAGCGCAGCACCCACAGCTAGAAAATGGGTGAGGACCTGCACCTCCACCCTACTGTCTTTTTTAGCATTTCCCCCCCCCCTAAAATCAAATTAGTGATGTATGGAAATGAACTGAGAAAATTTGTAACATTCATTTATCTAATTTTGGAGGCAGACTTGAAATAAACAACACCTTGCTCTTTAACACATAGCCCTCCCAGGGTATTGATTTCTGAGTCACATTAGCCTCATGCAAGGACCTTTTTATAGCCCCAAAGGGCTGCGATAGCCAGCTTCCTCATGAATATAAATGTCCTGCTTAAAGGCCCAGAGACATCACTCTCCAAGGTCATTTCAAGGATTGGCAGGCACAGCAGGCTGCCCAAAGTTCACCCAGGAATCTGCAGGCCATGCATGCAAGAGCTCCACGCAGGGACCATCAATCCTGACGAGGTCAATGCCGTGAACCACAGGTAGTCCCTCAGAGGACGAGGAGGGCCTGGGTCATCTCAGGTTCCTGTCAACCTTTACAATAATAGCTTGTGGAATTAAAAGTCTACCACCTTAGTGTGCACCCCCATGACTAAGACAGGCCATGACAGGGCTAACCTTACCACAGGAGGAAACCTCCGTGGCCCAGTAATAGTTTTGCTATCTCATGCTTCTCGGTGGGCCAGGGGGACATCTTCAGAATGACACATTTCTGACAGATGGGATAGATCCGAGGTTAAAAGCACTTGCTGTCAACTCTGATAACTTGAGATCAATTCCCAGGCTTCACATGGTAGAGAAAGAGAATCCGCTCCTTCCGACTTCTGTGAACATGCGCCATGGGGCAGATGTGTTCATGTGCCCAGACAGACAGGAGACAGGGAGAAAGAGAACAAATAACACACAAAGGTAATTATTTCTTAATTAAAGAGGAAAGAGAAGGAAGCAGACCCACTTACCCAGCAAGACTCCCATTTGCCCCAGCTCTGGGCATTATAATGCTGGCTGTCTTAGAGAACTTGCTAAATATGCCGGAGAATGTCATCAAGCCTACAAAGCTTCCCACCAACTGTACCACCCTGGAAGTAGCCAAGGAAGCCCAGGGCCCCTAATAAACTTCTCTTTCTCTAAGCCAGTGATTCTCAGCTTCTTAATGCTGTGACCCTTTACTAGTTGCCCATGTTGTAGCGACCTCAACCATACATTATTTAATTACTATCTTATTACCGTAATTTTGTTACTGTTATGAATCGTAATGTAAATATCTGATAAGCCAGATATCTGATACTTGATTCAGTACCCGTAGGTTGAAAACTGCTGCCCTAAACTCTCTTTTCTGTGGGTGGGTGAGTGGGTGGGTGGGTGGGTGCTTTGATGTTCTGTCCTTCCCTCCCCCACTTATGTCTCGGTTTGCTTGAGGTAAACACAGAGCCGTGGGCACACACACACACACTCAACTCCCAGCTCAGCCCAGACATACTTCACAGACCTCTCCATCCCCCACCTCCCAAGAGAGGACTTTGAGAGAGGGCAGTGGAACTGATTTCAGCACCTGATAATGGTCTGATAATACAAGTTGGAGGAAAGTAAGGGGTACGGTTTACCTTTCCACAAAGTCAGGGCTCTAGGGCATCTTTGTAAAAGCTGCTAGATCCAGCCCTTAAAGAGAAGCACTAAGGGGCTGGAGAGATGGCTCAGTGGTTAAGAGCACTGACTGCTCTTCCAGAGGCCCTGAGTTCAATTCCCAGAAACCCACATGGTGGCTCATAACTATCTGTAATGAGACCCGATGCCCTCTTCTGGTGTGTCCGAAGGCAGTTACAGCATGTGTGTATGTGTATGCATATGCGTATGCGTGTGCGTGTGCATGTGCATGTATGTGTATGTATATAATAAGTATAATACATTTTTTAAAAGAGAGAGAAAAGTACTTAAATGTGGCAGTTGATTCAATGGATCACCACTCATCATCTGCTCCTGCTCTGTTCCCACATTCATTCAGGGCGTTGTCACATGACTTGCTCTGGTCAATGCAGAAACATGGGGTCGGGGTTAGGTTGGGGGTTCTAGCTCTCAGTGGAGGTCTTAAAAGGCAAGTCCTGTTTCTACTCACTCCTTGGGAAGCTCCTATCTCTGCCTTGAGAAAAGCAAGCCCCAGCCAGCCACTATCCCTGGGTTCCAGATCAAATCTAACTCATCATCTTATCCCAATGCTTAGTGGGCACTGTCATTACCCGCAGAGGCTATTTGGATATTGAAGTCGTGTTGCACTAAGGCTACATCTGGGGAAATGGCAAGTGTGGCTGTGTCCTTGACTATACTCTTCCTCTAAGGATGCAGCTCAGGGTCCACTACTTGATGCTCTCAATTTTTTAGCCATCTGAGCTCCTTCTTGCATCCTAGACCCAATGTACTTATTCCTTCTGCTTCTCTAGACCCAACCTGACAATCTGTGGTCCCATGCATAGATACAGCATAGACAGACAGACAGACAGACACATACATACATACATACATACATACATAGATGCATAGATGCATAAATACATAGATGCATAGATACAGAATAGGCCCAGTTATAGAACAAAGACTAACAGTGAGGGTGGGAAGCCATGAGACCAGTCATTGGCTGGAAAGGCAGGAATAGAATTTGAACCTGGATCCTTTTAGAATTGTTTATTTATTTTATATATATGAACAGGTTGTTGTTGACATATCAGAAGAGGGCATTGGTTGCAATTACAGATGGTTGTGGTTGCTGAGAATAGAATTCAAGACCCCTGGAAGAGCAGCCAGGGCTCTTAAATGCTGAGCCATCTCTCCAGTCCAACCTGGATCCTTTTAAACCCAGGATCCAAGTTCTTTTTGCCTAAGCTTTAAGCTCTGTAGAAGCAAGTCAATTTCACAGCACTTTGGAACCCATGATCAAGAGAGAAGGTAGCCTCTTTCGCATCCAGAGCATCACAGAAGGACCAGGTGTAATGGCCATTTTCATAGATCAAAATGGTAGACTATCAGCCACAGTGAAGGCTCACCAGAGCCAAGGCTGACTGAATTAAATCTTGTCTCCTCCATATCCCAGAAAGATTTCCAAAGAGGCTCTTGAAATGACTGTGCAATAGAAATTAGATACTGAGTCACTCATGTAATTCCTCCTTGGCAACCACAAAACCCACAACTTGTAGCTAGCGTAAGGTCATAAACCTGGGTATTGAAGCACAGAGATGTTAAGCAAAAGTGATGCATGCCACTTTCAGGATTGCCCACAAATTCATGGGCATGGTTGTCATGGCAACCCTAGAACCCATATGTTATAAAAGGTAACCCTGTAAGATGAAAGAGCCTAGATGATGAGTCAACTGCCCAACCCGTGATAGAGTGAATGTGAATGAGAACATTTCTTGTGTTTACCTATCAGTACTTGGAGAATGTTTGTTATAGAGGCTAGCATGATCTATCCTGACTAACAGAGAATGAGAATGCTTTAAATTGCACATAACAGAAAAGGGAACAAGTATATCATAAGCACTTCTGTGGTTATCTTTCCACATAACAAGGAGTTTGGGAATAAGAATCTCCAGTACCCAATTTGAAGGACACGATCTGACTTTCTGCTTAGCCTTCCTTAGGTTATTGGCTCTTGTTCTCACACCAGTCAACACATACAGGATGGCCATTAAGTGCCTGGCACTTCATCTGCAACTCAGGTAGGAAAAAAAAACAAAGGATGGGGCAAAAGGCTGAAGGCCACCAAGTCTGCGCCACTCAGCCAACTCACTAACTGGACCAGCAAATGCCAGTGGCTGACTAGTGCAGACAATATAGGGCCATGTCTTCCCAATATATTCATAATTGGTCTCCTGGGCCCGTGGAGCCTCACCTACCTAAGACCAACAAATCTCTACAGGCTCCTGAGTAAAAGATGAGTGATGTAGCTAGTGTGTGGTCAACAATAACCCTCCTCTGCACCTGGTAGCTCATGTCTGCTCCCCCTTAACTAGGAAGGGCTTCAGTTAAGATCAGCTGATTCTTTGTCTTTTCAATCTTTTGCCCTTGGCTCCATCTACCTCAGAGCATCATTTTCTCAGCTGCCCAGAGGCCTGGCTCTTGTGCAGACAATTGCTAACAGGCTGATGATCCCGAGTAGCCTGCGATGGCACAATGAGAGCTGGCACGATGCCAGGACCCACTATCATCACGCAGCTCCTTTGTTAGTGGGGATACTGCTGACAGCCTTCAATAGATCATTGCAAAGCAGCTGAGATGGGTAAAAATCAGTCTGCTTGATGCTTGTGGAGGTAGGGAAGGGCTTGGTCGGAAGGTAGACGGTGAAAAGCAGGCTGAAAGGAGGCCTTGGAAGGAAACTATTTGAGTACTGACAAAGCTTTATGCACTGAGATATCCTGGTAAGATGGTTTCTAATGGTGTAAGAGTGAAATATTTAGGAACAGGAAAAATCACTAGTCACTGAAATAGATGTATATGTGTGTGTACAAAATAGAGGTGAGATTGAGGATGATGATGGTGATGGTAATGATGACGACAACGGCAATGATGATGATGACAGACAGACAGACAGAGAGATGATGGATGCATTAAATGAATGAGTAGGTACATGGATTTAAGGATGAATAGATGGTTTTCAGTCATCTAATGTAGAATGCGTGCATAAGATATGAGTGTAAAAGGTTCAGAGTGGGAAGCTGTACTGAAAGAGACCCGAGTTTAAACAACAGACACTGGTATAAGGAGGAGGCGGGAATGAGACAGTGTAGCCCTGAGTAGTGAAAGCATGGACAATGTTTGTTCCTTTTTTTCTATTTTATGCATTTGTAATTTTTTTCCTTTATAAGCACACACTGTTTTTGTAACCCAAAAAAAGCTACTTGGAAAAACATGAGCATTGCTGGGTAAGTGTGGAAAGCTGGATAGGGCTGAGGAACAGTCTGTTCAGCCGAGTTAGTGCTCAGAGAAGTCACTGTCCCATTCTGACTGTCCTCTCTGATGACCACAGCTCTCACGTAGCCAAGTTCAGGGTGTCTCCCACAGGGTCAGTGACTCTGTGTCCTTGACTTCTGAGGCCTTCCCCACAACCAGGCTTTAGCTATGACACCCAGGTACAATCCCAAGTTGTCTTCTGCAGGCACAACCAAGCACAAGTCTTCTTGAATCATGGTCAGATGTGGAGATTCCTCCTCGATCTGTATCCCCTGAGGGTGGTCTCTCTGCCAACAGAGACCTAAAGCTGCTCTGTTTACTTGAAATTCCCTCCAAACAGTGGGACAATGTTCTAACATGACCTACATTACTGGGCAAAGAAAAAATTCTAGATTTCCTTAGTTTAGTCCGAAGTTAGAGTGCTACCATTCATCTTTATTTTTGTGACCTAATTTTCTTCCATTCCACTGTTTTATAATTCCTTGTCATGGTTAATGTTGATTTCAACTTGACAGATCTGGAGACAAGGGTCTGGGCATGTCTGTGAGGGATGATTTAGATTAGGTTAACTGAGGTGGGAAGATCCACCCTAAATATGGGTAACTGCATTCCATGGGATCAGGTCCTGGACTCCAAAAAAAGAGAAAGTGAGCAGAGCATCATTTTTGGTTGCTCTCTGCTGCCTGACTGCAGACACAATGTAACCAGCTGCCTGACTGCAGACACAATGTAACCAGCTGCCTGACTGCAGACACAGTGTAACCAGCTGCCTGACTGCAGACACAGTATAACCAGCTGCCTGACTGCAGACACAATGTAACCAGCTGCCTGACTACAGACACAATGTAACCAGCTGCCTGACTGCAGACACAGTGTAACCAGCTGCCTGACTATAGACACAATGTTACCAGCTGCCTGACTGCAGATACAATGTAACCAACTGCTTAACACTCCTGCTACAGGATCATCCTCCATGATGAGCTGTGTCTGCTTGAACTGGGAGCTAAAGTAAGTGCTTCCTCCTTTAAGCTGGGTCTTGTGAAGTATTTGTCATCGCAAGAAGAACATGAATGAAAATCCACTGCACTGAACTCCAATGAACACACCATACTGACTTGTAACTTTCCAACTTAGGTTATGTGGAAATTGGCTGCTTCTGACATTTTGATATGAACAGCTGCCCCATTACTGAAGTCAACTATGCAATGCTAAACCCTTCCCAATTAACACAATTTATTTTTTTTAAGAACACACTCTCAAATATCCCAGGAAGCCTTGAACTAAGTATTTAAATATGCTCCTGAACTTCTGATCCTCCTGCCTCTTCCTCCCCAGTGCTAGACAGGCACACAGCACCATGCCAGCTTTATTCTGTCTGGGGACACCACTCAGGGCTTCATGCATGCTAGGCAAGCAATCTCCCCAAACCCCAAAACCCCCAGCACTTCAATCAGAGGAAAAGAATTCTAAAATGATTCTACAAATTCTCTATATATCTTCTCAATTTTTCTGGAAATCAAAGATTGCTCTAAGCAAACAAAATGTTTATTTTTCTAAAAAAAAAAAAAAGAAAGAAAGAAAGAAAAGGAAAGAAAAAGAAAACAGCTTATACAGTTTTTTTTTTAACTAAAAATGACTAAATATTTGAGAGACCCAGTGAGAAGTGGCCAAATGAAAAGTAAGAGAATGACAAAATTTGTGGGAGTCTGTCATCTAGAGCGAGGGAAGAGGGGACTCACTGGTGTTCATTTCAGTAGAAAGATGAAGGACAACAGAAAGAATCCCTGGGGACCAACACTGGGCAAGCATCCTCAGCAAGTACATCTCATAATCTAACAGCATCCCTCAGTTGTAACAGCAGGAGAGGAGGCATCTAAAAGACATCCAAGTTAAGAAGAGCAAGGTTTCCTTGTGAGTATCATAGTCACTAAAGGCCCAAAGCTCCAAATGCCAGACCATCTGGGTGCCAGGGATACCCATCACCTCAAGAAGGGTGTTAGACCTCAGGCCATCTGCTGTAGCCCAGCTCCTGTGAACTCTGCATGCTCTTTCTGAAGCCCTGCTTCTCACCTGTAAAATGGGCAGATGGGGACTAAATTACACAGTGCTGTGCTTGGCACAGGGAAGGGTCACCAGAGAATTAGGCAGTGAGAAGCTACCATACAGCCATCAGGCACACACAGACACACAGACACACAGACACACACACACATGCATATAACTAATTCCCAGGTCCTTGCCCTGGTACCTGCCCTTGTCCTGGTACCTGCCCAAAAACCCTCTCTCTAGGACTGTCTCTGCCATCTGACAAGAACATAGAGCCCTAACTCTGAGTCTCACTGTGTTTGGAGCCCTGAGCTCTGTTTCTACCATATATCCCCAGCTCAACACACATTTTTATTGGGTCAATCACCCTATCCTCAATAGCAGTCCTTATGTTCCATGTCCTTTCTAACCTACCCCATCTTGCCTATCACCACCACTTCCACTGGTGGCCCTGGCTCTCGCCCTTGTAGACATCTTATTGTCAGCACCCTGCTCAGACCTTTCACATACCCCCATTGTATTACATACAACTCCTATGTAAAAAAAAAAAAAAGGCTCTAGTGTTAAAACTGGTACCCAAGCCCTGTCTGTGGCCCTAGCTGTGCGTGGCCTCATCCTGCACTGTGCACCCAGAGCCGAGTTCCACCCTTCCTCAACATGTATACATCCCTTCTCTTCTGCAGCTCAGAGGATGCCACCCAGCAAAGAGCCCCTTCCTTCTCTAGAAACTCTTGGCTTAGTTGTGCTGCAGGTGTCGTTCCCTAGGGTGTTTCACTCAAGTCCCTGCCCCAGTTTGTCCTCACCTACTCAGGTACAGGAGCCTCTTCACAGCCCCCTTGTCTTTTTCTTTGAATTAGAAGCGTCGGCCCTTCGGGGTTGATCCCCCACCCTATCCCATCCCACTGTCCAATCAGAAAATCAGTTTTTGAGTAAACAGGCAACTTGTTCCCTTTAATGACCAGAAGTATGGACTCCCCACTTACCATAATTACATTTTCCCTTCTCCAGTTCAAAACCTTACTCTGTCTGCAGGGAGGGAGGACATGCTAGTGGAAAACATCTGACTGGAGAACGGACAGAGGATGGAAAGAAATCTGGTGCCTACTGTTTACCATGAGGCCAAGCTTGGAAAGTAAATATGCAGCCACAGCATGTTGAATGGGTGGAGACAGCAGGCTCTCGGTCTGTGCTGAGCAGGCAACTGGGGGCTCGGACAGGCTGAAGACTGCGGGCCTCAGGCCAGCTCTCTGCTGGATCTCTCTCTCTCAAAAGAGTGTTCTGTTACTGTTCCCCTTGAAGGAATGGATGGAGATGGGGCACTTAGGGACAAGGTGTCAGGATACTTGAGGGTCTGCTGGTGTGTCTAAATTGTTAACTCCAGTGAGAAAATTTGGCTGTAACATTTCTGCCCAGTGCAAATGCAATTGTGAATAGATAACAGAGAGCTTACGGGAGGACAGTCCTGGACCACCTTACAGAGATCAGAGTCAGAAAGAAGCAGCAGGAGAAGGAAGCTTCCTGGATCTGAAACCACTGTGGTCTGAGTAGAACCAGAGGACAGCCACATTGTCCCCAGTTGTCAGCCATATGCCCTCAATCAGCAGCCCAATGTCCCCCAATCGCCAGGCAATCTAACCTCCAGGCATCCTGATGAGCTTTCCACAAGTTTCACCAAGCTTGTCCCCAGAGTACACGGACGCGCCCTGCTAGTTCTCTGCCAGCCTGTCCCTCAATTATACTGACAACATTTCCCCAAGTGCCAAGTGCATCAGTCCCCTTCCATTCTGACCATTGAGTACCAGGTCATTTCAGAGTTCCAGAACTTCCTGTATTCCCAGCTCTGGAGAGGACTGAGCTGGAGAGGACTTCCAGCACATGTAGAGCAGTCTGGCCATTTTGCAAGTGGGAAAACAGAGAAGGAAGGGACTAGCCCAAGGATGCACAGCAAGACAGAGCCAGTGGCAGCTTCCTGGGCTGTGCTGAGACCTAGGAGGGCTTTTATCACAGCCAAGCTGAGGGCTGGGACCTTCCATCTCATTGTCTGTGTGGCTAAAATACCTCAAGAGCCTCACTTTGGTAACAGACATCAGTGGCAGCCATTCCCTGTCATTACATGGACACTTTTGGGTAACCTTTGCCCTAAAGCCCCAGCCTGAACATTCATACTGACCTTCATCCCAACTCTGAGAAGGAAAGAATAATTAGAACCATTTCAGAGCTGAGGAAACTGAGGCTTGAGGAGGTTAAGTAGCCTGTCTTTGTCCATCTGGAGTCAGGGTGAGTCACATGCACCTGGACTGACTACCACTCATCACACACACCTAGCATACTAAGGCTGAGCTCCCAGCATCATGCCCATCCTCCCAGAAACCAATCTTCCATGCCCATGTCATGCCAAGAACTTGGAGTGCAGAAATCAGTGCCCTTATGATAAATGACACATGTCCTGGGAACATGACACTTACTGTTCAAATTGCTTAGCCTCCCTCTCTGTGGCTTCAATGAGCATAGGATGGATGGGTTTGGGAGTGTTCTGGTTTCTGTAGGAAGCACAGGCTGAACTCAGGGCTACATAAACAGCATGGCCAATGCTTCATGGACAGACATACAGCCCCTTCCCCTAAGCCAGAATGTGTGTGTGTGCCCAGGAAGCCACCTCCTGTACAGGACCAGGACTGTAGGATGTATCTGGGACAAACAGGATGTCAGTGGCTGAGCATGATGCCTTCCTGTGTTTGCTGATACAGAATGTGCACCCTCTCATCCTGGTGGCCCTGAAGAAATGTTGTCACTGTTCCCTAATGGAGAAAAAACAACAACAATAGATAAATTGGTGCTGTTAGCCTAGGGATGACCTTGGAACTGCCTGGCTTCTGTGCTGCTTGACATAAGAGATGCTGAGTCAGGGGTGACCCTGAGCCTCCCACAGACATTAGGAAACACTTGCTTGTGACTCTAGCTCTAAGTGTGGCCATGGACTGAGGGGTGTGGCTATGGAAACTGGCAACTCACTCTACCACCTGCCCAGTGTCCTCAAGTCGGTTTCTTTATCCATAAGGTAGAACCTAAAAGCAGGACCTTCCTCCCAGAGAACTACAGGAGCATGTCTGAAGAAAGCCACAGCACCAGGTGTGGCAGGTGCTTCTATGGCAACAGTCACTTTATTTTCCCTCCTTCCTTGTCACAACCTTCTCTGTCCCTTTGGTGAGAACCAGATACCCAAGTTCACTGTGACTGCTCTCTATAGACACCTCAGTGTTCTATGTGGTCAGCAGATGCCAAACCACCTCCAGTACAGTCCTTGCTTCCCATGTAACTCACTTCTGATGTGTTATAAAAGTGATGCCTTAAGTTATAAAAAGTCTGTGTCTTCCATCTTGCCTTCTCCCGGACCCTCACTAGTTAATCAGTAGGTGAGTGGGTATATGTGAGTGCTCCTGTGTGTGGTGGCCAGACCTCGAGTGGTCTTGAGTGGTGCCATCCATCCACCTGCTGTGAGACAGGGTCTCTCACTGACCTGGAGCTCACCAATGAGGCTATAGTGGATGTTCACATGGATCCCCTCGGCTCCACCTGCCTTCAGCATCTGGGATTCACAATGCTTGCCATCAAACCCAACAATTTTAATGTGGCTTCAGGGACTGAAATTGCAGTCATTGTACTTGTAAGGCAAATACTTCACTAAGTGAGTCATCCTTGGAGCTCACAGGTCATTGATTTAATCATGAAACCACACTGTGGAGGGAAAACTATAAAGCTCTCCAATCGTATCTTGAGGTTGGTAAAAGTCTGGGCCCTTTTAAGGAATCTAGTCAGAAACTGTAAGGCAAGCCCGATGCTCTCTGGTGATCTGACCCCAGATTCCTGGTCGGTCACATGGACATGGTGAAGAGATGAATGCTGGGGGATGAGGTATCTTTAGATGTGGGCAGTGAAGCATGTAGCTGTAATATGCTCGAGTGAACTCCTGTCCACCCATCACGAGCCGGTGGCACGCTGCACCCTCCACAAAGCCTCTCGTGGCACTCTTCTGTACTTTCCCTTGGTCAGCATCCCACTCCACATGACAGGCCTGCTCCACCAATGTGACCATGAGCCCCCGGAGTAGAGGCAGGGCCTTAGTTACCATGTTACAGCCCTAGATAAAGAGTCTGGCTGACTCAGCACCACACGTATTCAATGAGTACTTGGCATAAGCAGCAACTGTCACCTGCCTGGGCACTACCTTGCATGCCCTATCCTCTGGCTCTCGGGAGACTGCTTGGCTCCCTCCATGTAGAGTCCATATGCTGACCAGGCTGGCCTTAAGCCCAGTCCCCTCATCTGCCCAAGAGGAGGTGACAATGTCTCCCAGGACTTCTCCATGGATATTGGCAAGTCCCCTCCACTAACTCACACTGGTCTACTTGGACCAAGAAACCAGCAGTCAGGTCCCCTCACATATGGCCTCACTGTGCCCCACCCCCACCCCCTCCTCCTTGAGCCTGCTACTTCCAGAACGAAGTAGAGAGCTGGGTGGCAGCTTGTCTGGGGCCACAGAGAGTGGTAGAGCTGCTCCCTCAATGCAGTAAGGCTACTGAATTCCATGGCAGAATACATCCCCCCCCCCCCCCCCCGCAGTAACCTGGGGATGGCTTACAGGCTGATTGACACCCCTGGGCCTCTCACAACACAGTTGGTTGTTGGTGACTCTGTCCCCTAAGAAAGATATGTCCCCATTCCAGAGCTTGTAAAAGAGATCTTGTTTGGTAAAAGAAATCTTTGTCATTGTTGTTTAAGGATTTTTGAGGTAAGATCATCCTGAGTTAGGGTAGGAACCTAAGTCCAGGCACAAGTGTTTTTATGAAAGACAGAAAGAAGATTTGGTGGGATGGCTCAATGGGTAAAACCCTCCCTGTGGAAGCCTGACGGCCTGCAACCAATGCCCACAAAGCTGTCCTCTGATCACACGCTCAAGCTGTGAGATGCTCGTGCACACACACAAATTAATTCATAAATACATCATTTTAAGACAGAAGACATACACAGCAGAGAGCTCTGTGTGAAGACAGATGCAGCCGTACACCAAATGAACCAGAGATGCTGCCAGCATCTGGGAGAGGCAGAAATGGCTCCCCAGATTCCTCCCAGAGGGAGAGGAACCAGGAGACACCTAGATTCTGGGATTCTAGCTTTCTGACCAGGAGAAAAGAATCTTCTATTGTTTTAAGTGACCAGTTTTGAGGTAATTCATTTTGGCCGCTCCAAGGGAAAATACAAGGTCTTATAAAAGATGATACTACTTTTGCATCATGTTGAGTAAACTGAGGCTGCCTGTGACTGAATATTTCTAGCTTAGGAAAAAACAGACCTTCCCACTCCACTTCCTCAGGGACTAGGAGGGAAATGCCTCCACGAACCTCTCTTGGGCAGCTGTGACACAGGATACTTCATGCTCCATGATTGTGGTGGCCTGTGACATGAATGTGTCTTTGCCCTATATTGATGGCCATGTCTTCTGTATGTTAAGAGAATTAGGTCTGTATTAGCCAGCCATTTTTATTGCTGCAACAAGGCACTACTTAAGAGAGGAAATGCATATATCGGCCCACAGATTCAGACTGGTCAGCCATGGTCACTTGGCCGCATGCACTTGGACAAAACAGCATGTTGGTGAGAACATGTAGCTAAGGCTCTTTACCTTATATGCACTGGGAGGAAGGAGAGGGGACCTACTGGGGGCTGGGTATGAATTCAAAAACTAGAAATATGCTTCTAGAGTCTGCCCTGAGTGACCTACTTCCTCCAGCTAGATCCACCTCCTCAGATTTTCACAGCTTCCAAAAATAGGATCAGTGTCTGGGACCAAGTCATCAGCACATTAGCCTGTGGGAAATATTAATTATCCAAGGAGAGATAGCCACCTGATCCCTCAGCGCTTGGTTGGATTGGGGTACTTTAAAGTTTGGCAGAGTCCCTCCTAATTGAGTGCACTGTACCTTGTTGCTAGGTGGTGCTTTGAAAGGAAATAGCCCTCAGTGGCTTATAGGGAGTGGCACTATTAGGAGGTGTGGCCTTGTTGGAGGGAGTGTGTCACTGGAGGTGGGCTTTGAGGTTTCAAATGCTCAAGCCAGACCCAGTGTCTTGCTCTCTACCTGTACATCCAAATATAGAACTCTCAGCTCCTTCTCCAGCACCATGTCTGCCTGAGTGCTGCGATGCTTCTCACTGTGAGGATAATGGACTAAACCTTTGAAACTGTAAGCCAGCCCCAATTAAATGTTTTCCTTTATAAGAGTTGTCTTGGTCACACATATGGTCTTCACAAAAATAGAAACCCTGTGACTGTTTTCTGGGACTTTGGTGACCGTGGGTTTATTTCTGGGCCAGCCTTATCTATTGGCTCACTGAAAATCTCTTTTCCTTCTGAGCTAGACAGCTGAGCACTCCCAGACCCCTAACAGTATCATGGTCTGCTGCACACGCAGACTTTTGCCTCTCTTCTGCTTGGTTGTCAATGTGACTACATCTGGAATTAAAACCCAAGCAGCTGGATACACCTGTAAGAGATTTTCTTTTCTTAATTAAGTCATTTGAATTGGGAAGATTCACTTTCAATCTGGACCTTTTGAGGCGGGAAAATCCCTTTTATTTTGGGCCACAGCTGGTGGCAGCCTGTACAAAGGACATGGGAAATGGGGCACTGGGTCTTTGCCTGCCCTCACTCTTGCTAGCAAGTCCATTCCTTCATTGGCATGAGAGACTGCTTCTTCAGGATTCTGGTGTACACTGAAGACCAGCTGGGACACCCAGCCTCGTGGATGGAACAACTACTAGATTCTTGGATCTTTCCATTGGTAGGCAGCCATTGTTGGATTAGTTGAATCAGTCTGTAAGCTACTCTAATAAATCCTCTTTTGGGGGGGGGGGCACAGAACAGAAGAAGAGAGAGATGGAGGGGCTACGGGAGGGAGAGGGAGAGATTCATTTAATTGGTTCTAATCCTCTAAAGAAACAGTGATTCAGTGGGTGAGCAAGTTCCTTTCCATAATCTTCAGACCTGGCTATGTAGGCCTGACACACAGGATCCTAGGAGATCTGCTTGGCTCCACAAGCACTGTGATCACCCTCTCTTCCCCACCCCAGATCAGCTTTAAGCTGCTTCCTCTAACAGTGTTGTAGCCCAAAACTCTCCAGAACCTCTGACCCAAGCAAACCCACCCACAGAGGAACCTCCTGGGTACCCCAAGCCCAAGGCACTGTTATCTCCCTACCAGTGCCTGTGTGGTTGGGTACCCCAAGCTTCAAGTTCTCCCCACCAGTGCCTGTGTGGTTGGGTACTCCAAGCCCAAGGCTCTCCCTATCTGTGCCTATGTGGGTGGAGTGTGGATAGGATGAGGATGTAGCTCAGAGTGGAAGCCTGGCTCTGGCACCGGGGAGAAAATAGCAAAGACATGTCTATCCTGCCTTTACTCCTGTCCCCGTGCACAGGTTTTCCCCTGTTATAGGTGATGAGTGTCTAGCAGGGATTGAGAAGACCCTTGGGACTAACATGGACCTACTGTGGCCAGTTTGTATTTAACACCATTTCTATACCAGCTCTGAAACTTGAGAAATGTGGCCTGCACGAAGGTAACGGCTGTTCTAGAGTCTGAGCCCTGATTTGCCCAGAACTGAAGGACTCATAAGGCTTTCTAAGGAGCTGTCCAAACTTCAGAGTCTCTGCCTCAAACAAAAGCTAACCTCTCAGGCAAACAACCAACCTGCTAGGGACAGCTCTTCTCATGGGAGAATTAAAGTGACCATGCAGAACATCATGTTAGAGCATTCAACACTTTCTTGTCCATTTAAACAAACAAACAAACAAACAGCAATGTCTTCTGCTTGGCCCATAGAAAGTGGTACTGTTAGGAGGTGTGGCCTTGTTGGAGGAAGTGTATCACTGTGGGGGTGGGCTTTGGAAATCTCCTCCTGTGCTCAGGCTTCACCCATTGCAGAAGAGAGCTTCCTCCTAGCTGCCTAAGGATGTGGGTCTTCTGGTTACTTTTGGAACTCTGAGATTCTTCTCCAGCACCATGTCTGCCTGCATGCTGTCGTGCTTCCCACTTTGATGATAACAGACTAAACCTCTGACACTGTAAGCCAGCCCCAATTACATGTTTTTCTTCATAAGAGTTGCCCTGATCATGGTGTCTCTTCACATCACAACAATGGGAACCCTAACTGTTATGCTTTGTATCTCTTTGGCCCAGGGAGTGGCACTATTAAAAGATGTGGCCCTGTTGGAGTAGGTGTAGCCCTGTTGGAGTAGGTGTGTCACTGTGGCTATGGGCTTTAAGACCCTCATCCTAGCTGCCTGGAAACTAGTCTTCTGCTAGCAGCCTTCAAATGAAGATGTAGAACTCTCAGCTCCTCCTGTACCATACCTGCCTGGATGTTGCCATGGCTCCTGCCTTGATGATAATGGACTGAACCTCTGAACCTGTAAGCCAGCCCTGATTAAATGTTCTTTTTAAGAGTTGCCTTGGTCATGGTGTCTGTTCACAACAGTAAAACCCTAACTAAGACAGACAGACAGACAGACAGACACTTTGAGGCAAGCTTTCACTATGTATTATATATTCCTGCCTTCTTATAGAGAAAGCTGAAGGACAAGAGGAGGGCAGGAAATGGAGGAAGTATGAATCTCCATGCTCTTCTGAGGGCTGCTCAGCCCCAAACCTTAAGAGAGAGGGGGGCAGGGTTTGCACATGACAAACCAGAAAAAAAAAGTGTCATTGCTGAGGTGGTGCCAGATGTAGGAAAGGAGGGTGTTCTCCACTTCAACAGGAATGTATTGGCACCAACAAATCCAGCAACTGCCATTAACTCATAAATTAGCTCCAAAAATAGCACCTTGTGAGCTTCTAGGAACAAGAGGTCCATAAACTTCATGCATATGGGGACTTAGAGGGACCCTAAGAGTCATCTGTCCCTAAACCTAGCACAGCTGTAAAGCAAGGAATGGGGTCTTCCTACCAGCTGCTGAGGAAGCTGTGAGCCAAAGATAGCTGCTAACCCACCAACCCCAAGCCAGTCCTTGACAACAGTGTGAAAGAGCCCACGCTGGAGCCACTCGGTCCCCAACCATGGAAACTGTTAGCACACACACTGTTCTCACTTCCAGACACTGTGCTTTCAGGTGATTAGTTACATGGCAACAGAGAACTAATCAATCCCAGACAGCAGTTATTATGTGGGACATTGACCAGGGACCTGAACTATGGCCATGCCAGACGGCAGGAGAGGTTTGTCCCCAGCACACACCCAGTCTGCCAGAGCCTCCTCACTCAGGTGTACAGGATGGTGCTATTAAAAATAGTAATTGTCCTGACTTCTCACAGTGATGGAGACTTCCTGCCAGCTGCCCAGGGCACAGGTCCAGCAGAGGAAGGAAAGGTCTGCAGGAGATTCTAGCTCTACCCCAAAGGACCACTAGGGAATAAGAGTCTGAGTGTTGACTGGCTCTGAGCCCACATAGGACAAGGCCCCCGGGCTCCGCAAAGGGGCTCCTGGCCTCGAGGACAGAAAACTCACTATAAACACAGGCCACCCATCTCTCAAACCACACAACTGCCTTCCTCAGCGTTTACCTTAAGATCTAACCGGAGGCTTGGGAAAGCGCTCTGCAAACTATAATGTGCCCTGCGAACTCTAAAGCATGGCACAAACTCCAAAGTACCATTGTTTCCTCATTAAAAACAAAATATAACTGCCGACCTATTCTAAAGCCACCAAATGTCCTGGAGATAAGCATGTTGAACCTAAAACACAACATAACATATTGAATGCAGAGCGAAACCCTTCCTATATCCCAGCAGAACCAAATTAGCTTCCTGGATTCATTTTGTAGCCAGCTCTGTGGCCTTATTAGGTGACTCATATTCCTCATATGTTAAAAAAGGAAGTCAGACTGGAAAATATCCAGGATCCTTTCTAAGTTAAAAAGAAAAATTCGGGGGCTTTTATATTGCCTTTATAAATGTTTTAATTGTTCATGTGCATGCATATGTGCATATAGTACATGTGTGTACACAAGTGTTCATGTCGTGCATACTTACAGAGGCCAGCAAGGCTGCCAAATGTCCTATTCTGACTTCTCCCCTTATTTTCCTGGAACTGAGTCTCTCTGAACCTGGAGCTAAGCTGGTAGCCACCAGCATCATCCTGTCTTCCCCAGCCCTGAGTGCTAGGACTGCACCTAGCTTTTTATGTGGATTTGGGGATTTGAACTCGTAACCTTATGCTTGAGCAGCAAGCGCTCTTGTCTACTGCGCCATCTCCTCAGCCCCTGAAAGTTATATGAATCTATATTTTGTGCTACTTGGCCAAGTTTCTGAGGAAAGTTAAGGACTGGGGTATTCCCTGAAACTCCCATGAGGTAACTAGCTCTCAGAGTTTACCTTGCAAACCTGCTCTATTCCTCTAACCACTCTGCCCGTTAGACTATTGTCTACCATAGGCTTAAAGGGTCAAAGCAATATAAGTGAGGTTTAATTCATTGGTTCCTGCTGGGGCTTTTGTTTTAGGAGCAGAGAACATATATTTTTCTTGGGTTAAAAAAAAAAAAAGCTTGGTCATGGAAACCTGACTCTGGTGGCAAGGGACTAAAAAGGAACAAACTGACATAAAGAAAAGCAGGGGTCGGGTGGGCTGTGTGTACGATGGAGTGGCACTAACCGGGAATCTCACCATGTTCAGCACAGGATGGGGGAGGTGAGCTAGTCTCTGTGGGAGCTCTCTATAGGGAACAGCCTCAGGCTGCACACATCCAGGAGGAGGACGCTACAGATGCTAGTTTTTGCACATACGTGTCAATTGTTTATAAATGTTCTTGGTCCAGAAAAGGACTCTGCTAATTTCCCATGTGCCCAATGCCCTGGTCCTTGACCCGCCCACTCACGTTGAACATCACACATTCACACAGAACTTCACTCTCTCAGGCCTTCTCTCACTCTTACTTCTCACTCATCCAAAATGATTTCTATAAATTACAAAGAGCAAGGACTGGGGAGATGATGCAGGTGGGAGAGCATTGCCAGATGTCTTAGTTGGTGTTCTATTGCTGTGAAGAGACACCACGACCATGACAACTCTAGTAAAAAATAAAAGCATTTAATTGGGGCTTGCTTACAGTTTTTCAGGGTTTACTGCATTATCCTCATGGTGGGGAGCATGGCAACACACAGGCATATATGGTAGCTGAGAGTTCTACATCTAAATCCAAAGGCAGCAGGAAGAAAAAGCCACTGGGCCTGCCTTGGGTTTTGAAACACTCAACGCCCACCTCCAGCAACATACTCCCTCCAGCAAGGCCAGACATCCTAATCTTTTTAAATAGTGGCACCAAGCATTCAAATCTAGGAGACTACAGGGGACATTCTTATTCAAACCACATCATTAGGCGAACATGAAGACTTGATTTCAATCCCCATCACCCATATAAAAGCTGATGCAATGATATGCATTTATAATCTCAGCACTGGGAAGACCAAGACAGGTAGATCACTGGGGCTCACTGGCCAGTCTAGCCTACTTGGTGAGTCTCTGGCCATGAAAGACCGTGTCCCAAAAAAACAAAGTGGACACCTCATGAGGAAAGACACACAAGGATGACGTCTGACCTCTATACACAATATTGAATATGTAATACCACACACTAAACATACACACACCCCTGAATTTTTATAGTTAGACACATACACCAAATAATTTTGAAGAACAATAACTGTGTAGGTTATTCCACAGACCATAAGACCCAACAGAAAACAGCCTAGAATGCTAAAAATCTGAGTAGTGGGAAAGAAAGAAGAAAGGAAGAAAGAGCAGACAGATGAGGATAGATAGATAATAGATGATTGATAGATAAGAACAATAGATATAAGACAGATTTATAGAAAATGGGTAGATAGATGATAGACATAGATGATATATGATTGATAGATAAATAGATATAGAGATAATAGATTATAGATGAGTAGGGAGATTGATAGATGATAAGTATACACACATGCTATTAGATGCAGATAGACAGACAGACAGACAGACAGACAGACATATAGATAGATAGATAGATAGATAGATAGATAGATAGATAGATAGATAGATAGATAGACAGACACATACATATACACATATATAAATAGTCTATTTGAAAACTAAAATATTCTTCTACTGGGCTCAGAAGATAAGCCGGTAAATACAGTAGAACATTACACTATGATATGTCAAACACACAGTGTTCTGCCAAGGCTGGATTAGCAGGCAAAGTTATAAGGAAAGACACTTTGGTTAGGAAGATACAAAGCAGTGCTTCCTCCTCTGGGACAGCAGTGTGACTAACTCCAAGGGCTGCCAGTAAAGAAGCCAAGCCAGAAAAACTGTCCTGGAAAATGAACCAACCAACATGGAAAATCTCTGGGAACTACCTAAATGGTACATGTCCAGTTAAGAAGCCAAGAAAGCCCATCAAGTTGGCCACAGTGACACATACCTGTAACTCCTATGCTTGGGAGGCAGGGGCAGGAGCTTGCTGCAACAAGGGCAGACTAGTCTATGTAGCAAGTTCCAGACCAGCCAGGGGCTACCTAGTGGGACCCTGACTCAAAGGACAAAGAGGAGGAAGGCAGCTGTAGAAGTGGCTCCAGATGACACAGACAGAGACCAAGTGGAAGCTACCATCCTAAGTGATGGCATTCATGCCTAAGGCTAATATATGTATTGTTTTAAATATATATATATATATATATACATATATATATATATACATATATGTATATATGTATGTATATATATATGTATATGTATATATATATGTATACGTATACATATATATTCTCTGCTGTGTGAACAGTTCTGCACACACTAAAATTCCTGAAATTAATGTACCCTGGAATGAATATAGATGTGAGGCCAGGGGCTATATAATGAGATTCAAGCCAAGTATCTCAATAAGGCCAGTGATAAAAATAATAATACTGAAATAAATGACCTACATATTTTTTTGCAACATTATTTTAGAGAGCTCCATCCAGAGACAATAAAAACAAAACTAAGTAACCTGGACAAAAAAATACACAAAGGAATCTTAAGCTCCCACCAACCCTGAATCTCTTTGAGACAGTTCAGATTTCCAGAAAAGGCTTCCCAAGGTTTGCTCCAAGCCCTTACTCTAAATACTTCCTCCGTCTTGACTCCCTTGCCTTTCCGTTGGTGAATACTCCCAGGAAAGCATCCCTCCTTAGGGGCCTTGCTAAGTCTATGTCCTGAGTCACTCCTGTCTGACCTCACAGGACACAGTGGTGGCTCTGGTCTTTGTGATCCACTCCCAGTTGTGGTATTTGCTCAGTTCCTGACATAGTAAGAAAGGGCAGAAGACACCGCAGCTCCCCAGATCCTTCTGACTGGCCATCACTCACCCCAGTGTGAACAGAGAAACACTTAGACCTGCTAAGCAATGTCATTTACTACTATCCTGCATACGGATAACTTGACCTCTCTAGCCCTCAAACACCCCTGCCGCCCAGGCAGTACACTCACACTGGATCTGGAGTCGACAAAGAGACACTCCAGAAAATAATTTCCTTGGTCAGATTGTTTTAAGTGGGGAGACCTAGTCTATGTGTGATGCCCAGATAGAGGAGATGGAAGAAGAAAGCATTTTGCTTTTTTGCCTGCTTTCATTTACTCTCGCTGACAAGTTCATCTACATTGCTGCTGCTACATTCCTTCACTAAAATTAGCACTCAACTTTGGGCCTCACCATGAGCCAAAGGCCAGTGGTTCTTTAGGATCTTCTGGGCCTTCAGTGCCAGAGTAGGGCTGCTAAGGAATCCAGCTAATGGATGGAGCAAATACCAGTTTCTCAGTCTCTCTGTTTGAGACAACCATTGTTGGACTGCCTGGACGTTGACACGTAAGCTAATATACACAATAATTCTACTGGTTCTGCCCCTCTAGAGAATCCTCACTAATAAACACATACCGGAGCATGCTTGACACGTTCCTTCTCAGCTGTCCTGTCTTCCCTTTGCCCCACTACTGTTGTTCCAGACATGTAGGGTTCCTCCTGGCCAAGGCTCCCTCCCAGCATGGAGGGAGCCTTGGCCAGGAGGAACCCTAGAATTCCCAGACTACTTACAAAATAAACTGAAGTTGAACACAAGGTGAATGACCCAGAAAGTCACAACTTCTGCCAACCAGAGCAGACAAGAACCACAAGTACCACAAGGACCCCACCTTTTTGATCTGCTCTCTGGGAAGTAGGATCCAGAAGCTGGGCCAGTGGACAGTGATGGATCCCAGGTTGGCCTTGATGAAAGGCAGATGGCCACTAGTGTTTATAACCCAGCAGCCAGGAATCTTCTTTGAAAGCCAAACTCTGGACCATTTCTCTCTGTCAGCTTTAATTTCTAATACAAATATTTTGAGATAGAATCATTAATCCTATTTGCCTTGCTGGGACTAGGGTTAATGGAACAATCCCATCTTCTGACAAAGACAAGCAAATAGTCTCACTCATTCCTCCCTGTGCCATGCCTGCTTCTCATGGGACCAGAATAATAGGCCACTTAGCCAGCATTAGGTCTAGTGGTACTCAGTACACTGAGTACTAATGGTACTCAAGGACCCTTGGGAACCAACAAGAAGCCACCTCTAATACAGAGGCAGGTGAATACAAGCAGGTGACAGGAGTGAGGTTCACACTCTGTCCACAGAAGATCCCAGGTATGTAGAGGGGTAAATCCTCACAGCATATTCCCTTTTCTTATATTCCTTCCTCTGATTGAAAGGATGGTTTCTTGGCACACTGTAGAATCCAATACCTTCCCTTCTTCAAGGCTGGGACAACAGGATTCCTTCAATATCACAGAGAAGCTAGTTTCTGGAGAGGAGGGCCTCCACAGGGCATGAGCTCCTCACATCTGATGTCCTCTGGACCATATCACTCCCTTCTCTGACCCCTGGATGGGTTGGATCGTATCCTACCAAGCAATGTTGACATTTCAACTCCTGGAAGCTTACTTGGGGTCATTGTACACGTAATTAGCAAAGTTGAAGTGAGGCCTCAAAGCTAATGAGACCTGTGACCTTATAAGACGAGGGACTTGGGGCCAGGGAAAGAGCTCAGTCAGGAAAATGCTTACCACACAAGCACAGGATTGACTTGCTGAGAAAACCGGAAGCAGCAGCACACACTTGTAACTTCAGCATGGGAGAGGCAGAGACAGGCAGCTATCTAGGGCTTGCTGGCCAGGCAGTCTAGCTGAGTCAGCAAACTGCAGGCCAAGCTCCTCACTTCAATAAACAAACAAATAAGGCTGGCACCTGAGAATGACACCTGAGGTTTGACATCTGGTACACACACATCCACACACATGTACCCAGACCTACACACAGACACACACACACACACACACACACATGCACTCAGACTTGCATATACACATGTACAAAAGAAAGAGAAGAAGTACTTGACCACAAAAACACACTGGGGGCAGGGGTGTGACCCCTCCATATGACTGTGGACATTGTGCTGCAGCTATAAAGTAAGGACTGTCAGCCAGCCTGGACCACAAGGAAGCAAAGAAGCATCCTTGCCAGTGTCTGGGATACAGTATGTCACTCTACATCTTGGTCTTAGGCTTGTAGCCTCCTGAGCTCCTATTACAGGAAGATGCCTAGCTTGTAGCGCTCTATTCTAATGGTTGGGAAGCTAATATGAGTCCTAAACTCTGAACCCATTCAACCCATCCTCCCTCTATCACCACCCACAGGGCAGAGAGATGGCTGAGCCCACGAACCCAAGCCATAGAAGAAGGCTGGTTTCCAGGTAACCATGTAAAGGCACAAAGGTCTTAGCATAGCAAGGCTCAGGGTATGTAGGACAAGAGAAGGAGAAAGACAAGGCAGGATCCCAACTTGGGACGGAGTGGGGCAGAAACAGGTGTTGTGCGAGATGCTCAGATGTAACCAGCTGTGATGCTGATAGACTAGGATGGACCTCTGTCATGGCTTCTTTCAGCTTCCCAGAAAAGCTTTGACACTCTATTAGCCTGAAGAAAGGAAAAGGCCCCAGACACACCCATTTCTAATGTTAACATACCTCCTGTTATATATGACGGGAGACCCTCCTGCCATACCCAAACTACAACTGATGCTTCTTGCCTAGCCTAGCACACACTAAGCTTGACAGCACCACCTCAGGCCACCACAGCCCCAAATTCCAGAGATTTCCAGCTGTTTCTACATCAGCAGAAGAAAAAAAAAGCTATGTCTGAAAAGAAGAGGGGAAGATTAAGAAAGTGTCTCTGCCCTAGGCATCTTTTTTTTTTAAACCACTAACTGGGTAATGAATAATTTATAGGCAAGAATGTATGTGGGGGATAAAATGTTGACAAGTCAAGAAAAGCTCTTAGCGGCCTAACGGAGCAATCCATCTCTAAGAACTGGTTTCAAATGCATGGTTTGTGAAGATCTAGCTGGGGTTGTTTTCTTTCTCTTTCCTTTTTTTTTCTTTTTTATCTATATGGAAATTGGTAGGTGCTGAAATATGTTTCCCGAGTGATACTGCAAGTGAGAATTAAATCATCGCTTCATGTTACAAGAAATAAACACCCAGGCGGGAAAGGGCCTCGAGCCACTGTGCTAGGGGGGAGAGGACTGAGTTCTGCGCAGATTCACCAGAGCAGAAGGTAGTTCATTCTCCATGGATAATACCTCAGGAAGCTAAGGGGAGTCTGGTAGACTGCCCAGCTGAGGCCGCCTTAGCCTCAAGGAATGATGTCTTCCCAAATACAGCCAGGGACACAATGAGGGCTTGAAATGGCAAGAGCCAGCTTGGGTGGAGCAGTTGCTGTGCTCCGGGGTTGAGCTGCTTTGGAAATGTTTTTTATGTTTTTTATTTTTTAAGTGCATTACTGTATTTGAAGTGTTGTTTTATAGCAGTTTCTTCTGAAATTGAAAGATTCCATCTAGCAGGGAAGCTCCTTATGACAATAAATGAGTCAAAATAGCTTCAGGAAGTCCCTGAAACTGACCAGATTTCTTAGGCCTCTCCCTCTCCAAGAGTAAAGACTGCTGAGAGTTATTCTTAGAGGACCCAACCTGCAAAAAAGATTCTGAGACCAGACCAGCTATCTGCAAGAAACAGAGACCAGCTGAGCTGGCCAGAAGAGGCTTTAGGACAACTGAACCACCTGGAGAGGAGGACACTCACTGTCCAACCTGCTGTGCTCCTGCAGGCTGTGCAGTGTGTGCTCCCGGTTCCCAGCCTTGGTGAGTTGGCACCCACGCTGAGATGGCAGGCTTTGGGGATGTAGCTGTCTTTGACTCATTCCTGCTTCTGTAAGTACACCTCAGTCACGTCCCTATAAGAAACCCTAATAAAAGTCATTGGTCACCAAGTTAGACCCAAGTTGGACTTTGATGGTATCTGTACTTTAGTCGGGGCTTCCTATCTGGGATTAGTAGAGGGATGTATGTGCATGCACATGTGTGTGTGTGTGTGTGTGTGTGTGTGTGTGTGTGTGTGCAGGCTCGGCACACGTGTGGTGCATCAAATAGCAAATATGAAATGTCTCCACAGGGTCATGTGTTTGAACACTTGTTTCCCAGCCGGTGGTGCCTTTTGGGGAAGGTTGTAGAAACTTTGGGAGGTAAGGGCTTGCAAAAGTAGGAAGTAGGTCACTTGAGACCTTATATCCTGGGCCCACTTCCTGTCCACTCTCTGCTTTCTGACTGTGGTGCCATGTGATCACCTGTCCCAGCCTATATCTCTATGCCTTGCCCCAGCCACCTTAGGAAACCTTTCCTCCTTAACCTCTCTCCTGTAGGCACTTAGGCTGTTACCGATCACACTTGCCACAGCATGACTTCCTATTCTGCTAGAGGAAGGCCACTTGGAAAACAGAGTTCATGGATGTCTCAAGGAAACCCAATGTCTTAGGGTTTTAGTGCTGGTAACAGACACCATGACCAAGGCAACTCTTACAAGGACAACATTTAACTGGAGCTGGTTTACAGGCTCAGAGGCTTAGTCTGTCATCATCAAGGCAGGTGCATGGCAGCATCCAGGCAGGCGTGGTGCAGGAGGAGCTGAGAGTACTATGCCTTCATCTGAAGGCTGCTGGTGGAAGATAGGGTTTCAGGAAGCTGGGTTGAGGGTCTTAGCCCATACCCACAGTGACACACCTACTCCAACAAAGCCACACCTACTCCAAGAGGGCCACACCTTCTAATAATGCCACTCCCTGGGCCGAGCATATACAGACCATCACACCCAGGGAAGAGATGGGAGAAGCTGGCCTTGAACCTGCACCACTGGCTTAGCCACCATGCCAGGATGCCCTCCAATGATAGTACAGAGACTGACTTCATTTTCAGAATGGCAGCAGGTATTAGGGTCATGATCCATTGCTGTGAAGGGACACCATGACTGCAGCAACTCTTTTTTTTTTTTTTTAAAGGATTTAATACTGTTTCAGAGGCTTAATTTATTATCATCATGGTGGGAAGCATGGTGCCCATTCATTCATTCTGGCATTCATGGTGCCAAAGAAGTAGCTGAGAGCTCTACAACTGGATCAACAGGCAGACACAGCCTGGCTTGGGCTTTTGAGACCTCAAAGCCCATCTCCAGTGACACACCTTCTCCAAAAAGGCCACGCCTACCTCATAAGGCCACACCTCCTGATCCTTCTCAAATAGTGCCACTCCTTGTTGACTAGGCATTTGAATATATGAGACTGTGAGGACCACTTATACTCAAACCACAAGATAAGGAATGCCTTCGCATTTATCTGTGGCTTCCTCACTTTCTCTAAGCCTCTGGATGACCAAGGGTGAGAAGCCCATCAGTCCACATACAGGATCTGACACCTCCATCCTTTTTCAGTCACAGATTCCATGCATCTGGCCTGATTCCTACCTGGCCCCCTTTCCTCTGCTGAATCCATTGTAAGGCTCTGATTGAAAGAGGAGCCCTGTAAGACTCTGATTAAAAGATCAGAGCAGGAGGACTGAATGGCTGACAGGTATATTTCAAACTGAATGAATTTGGAATGCTGAATGGTAGACTTGCCTTGACACTTCAGGGAGGTGCAGCCTCAAAACACACAAAACAATGGGAATGGCATCAAGATATCTAGCATGCAGCCTTGGAACCATACTCAGTCTCCTTCATCCAGGGCCTGCTTTTTCTTCTATACATGGATGGAAAGGAGGCCTTTTCTCCCAATAACACAGAAAGCCTGGCAGCAAAAACCCCTCCCCATTAGAAAGGGGGCATTAGCTCATCCTGAAGATGAGCTTACAAGAAACAAAATCTACTGGAGCTGGGGCACAGAAGAGCCCAAAGGATTGGAGCAAGATGAACCACAAACAAGTAGGAAAAGGAACCTGAGAGGCACGAAAGAGAAGGTTCTTTCTGAGTAAAAGGACTCCCAGGGTAGCCATCAGGCTAGGCAGGCAGCATCAGGGCCTTGGGAACCTCCTTCAGCGGCTGCTTCTCAGCTTTGGTCGTTCTGCACACCCTTAGCTCACTGAGAGACAGCATGACAAGAGTACATGATTAGAGCTCTCGGGGTCTAGAGATTTGGGGTGATTAACATTTTTATCCTAATCTCCCTCCAGCTTTCTGGAAAGAGACCACGTGTGAAGTCCAGCATGGTTTGTAACTGAGCAGCAACAGTAACAGTAACTGCTGTTAAGATGAGAGTTGTCCTGTTTTTTTCTATCAAGTCCTTATATGTAAAACCATTTATATAATTTAAAACTCTCTTGATCAGCCTTGTCCTCTAACTTGGGGCTTTTTGGAGTTTCAGGCCTGTACCTCAGGTTTCTCGATTATCACAAAATGTGGAGGGAGAGAGACAGTGCCATACTGATTTCCAGACTGAACCGTGATGATGACCTCTTCCCAAATGAAGTCACATCAATCCTGTCTTGTCATTGCCTCTGATTTCACCTCACACATGATGGCTTCAGAGCCTAAGGCATAAGCCAAGGAATGGAGCCTTAGTCTCTGTTGACAATTAAAACCAGTAGACTGAGCTGCCAGGGCTGGCTGTGCATTCTTGATAATTCTGGTCACAGTTTGCGATGATGATCCTCCCCTCAAGGCCAACCTCTGCTTGAAAACACAGGCTCTATCTAGGTTCTTAAGCATTAAGTATCCCTGTCTAGCTTAGAGCCTAGCACATAGTAGGTACTCAGAACTAAAGCTCCTAGTGGAAGTCTGTCTGAAGCCCCAAGGACATTCACTATCTGCCTGTCTGTGTCATTAGTTACTTTTCCAGCTGCTATAAGAAAAATATCTGACAAAAGCAAGTTAAGACATAAAGGGGTTGTACAGCTTATGGTTTAAGGATGCAGCCGTGATGGCCGGGAAGGCCAGGGCGGCTGCTCACATTGTGTCTGCATTCAGGAAGCAGCTGGTGACAAACTCTACTGCTCAGCTCACTGCATCTTTTCATACAGATCTCAGCTCATGGGTGGTGCCACCACATTCAGGGTGGGGCTTCCCTCCTCAACAAACAAAATCTAAAACTGTTTTCACAGACATGCCCAGACACTAGTCTCTTCAATGACTCCAGATCTGGTCAAATTAACCATCAAAACTATCACATCACTTGATGGGACTGCTTCATTCCCACCAATGCTTGAAAGACGAACCCCCAGAAGCCTCCTGGAGCTGACCTAGGTTGGCATTCTGTGCCCCTGTTCTTCCAGACACAGAGATCGGAGGAACAATCACTCCTACCCCATCATCATTTCTAAATCCCCTCAGCTAGAAGATGATGAGTGGGAATATCAGACAGTTAACATTATGTGAATATACCACGGTCTCTGAGCTTGTCCCAAGAAGAGCTAGCAGTCTCTGGATCAGAGATCTTATGAGTCAGGGGCTATCAGATTCTACAATGGGTTCAAATAGAAACATGATGGCAAAGTGAATGGCAGGGTAAGTCCCAATGGAACCCACAACTCAATCTTCATCTGACCTTCATCAAAAGGAGCCAGGGACCCCTCGTCCCCCTTCATCTGGTAGCTCATGGCCCCACATGGCACCAACTATTCTCACCCATCCATGCCAGCAGATGAACACTGAGTACCAGCTTGCTCATTTACAGCTGACCCGCCACAGAACCCTCTAAGCCAGTGTTTCTCAACCTGTGGGTCTCCACTTCCTTTGGGGGTGGGCAGGGGAGAAGTGTCAAATGTCCTTTTCACAGAAGTCAACTAAGACCATCAGAAAACACCAATTTCTACATTGCAATTGGTCACCATAGCAAAATTACAGTTATGAAGAGTAGCAACAAAAATGATTTTATGGTGGGGGGAGGGGGGTCATCATAACATGAGGAACTGTATTAAAGGGTCCCAGTATCAGGAAGGCTGAGAACCACCACACAAGGCACTGAACCCTTTGCTATTTAACCATCTGTTGCCTGCACAAAGCTTCTACTTTCCTGAAAAGCTTTTGCCCTCGTCACGGATCCAACCACAAGAGTATGCCTGACACAGGCTGGCTGATGGAATGACTTAATCAACAAGATTTACCTCCTGCCAACCACCCCAGGACAGCTGCTTCCTCCCTCCGGACTGCTGGACATTACGCTCTCAGAGTTTATCAAATAGAAGCCCCAGTTCTGAGGTAGAAAAGCTCTTAGGAGGTTAATGGTGAGTACATGGGGCAATAAATGTAATGATTTAATTCTTCAAAGATGGTTAAACAGGCTGCTGTTTACCAACGTCTTAGCAGATAATTACCAACAGATAATTGGGAAAAGCTGCCAGAAAGCAGCTGCCCCAGAAATGGCCAGGGCCCCCATCCACTTTGCCAAGCTAAGTAAATGAGTTGGTTCCACCGAGAAATTCCACTTGAGCTGTTTTCTGGGAAAGCCAGTAGGCAGAAATTTGCACTGCACTCTCTTCTTCCATCCCTCACTGAGGCTGTTTCCTAGGCAGCTGGAAGGCCTCCCAGGTATAACCTGCCTTCCAGAAATGCACCTCAGTCATTTTAACCCAGTTCCTCTAACAGCCTATTTTCCCCGTTGATCTAAAATTAGCAGAGCCGGGGCGCTCGAGCATCCTTTACAGAAGCATGTTCTGGGTCAGGCTCAGGATGGAGAGGTTCAGGAGTGTGGATCCATGCATCCTGAGATTCGCAGGGAGGCAGCCCTTCCAGATCACTGGCTACCTGAGCAGGAAGTTCGTCCTAGAGCCTGAGACGAGAAAGGAATAAGGCATGCAATTCCAAGTGTTTAGGCCTCTTCTGGAATTTTAGCCAGTGGTCCCTCTGCTCCAGACACACCCCACCTAAAGGAGGAGCCCAACCATGAGACCACTCCAATCCTTGCTCATCTTTCTAGAACGGTCAGAAGCAAAAGGAGGAGGTTCCTCAGCACATCTCCCTGCCAACCTTCATCCAGTTACATTTTTTTTCCTCTACTTTACTTTTTAAGTCAGGGTCTCATGTAACCCAGGCTCATCTCAAACTTGCCATGTAGCTGAGAATGGTCTTGAACTCTTGGTCCTCTTACTTCTAACTCCCAAGTGCTGGTATTGCAGTCATGTGCCGCGGTATCTGTATATGTGGTGCTGGCACGTAACCCAAGGATTCGGGCATGCTTATCATCGCAGTCTTCCAAGTTTCTTTTCAATGGCTCTGCTGATTCTTCACGTTTCTCTGCCACCATAGCCACCTCACCCCTGAAACATGCCTCTCTCTCATCATCGTCATCACCCTCTGCTACCCATTGGTTTATGTGACACGGAGGCCTCACCTGCCTGTCCTCCGGCCAGGGGGACTTTCAGATTCCAATATTAGCTGGTGCTCCTCATGATGTCCTAGGGTTGAGAACCATCAGTAGGGAAACATGTTCTAATTGCTGCCATACATGACATTGGCTCCATACTTACATGCTCCATAGTGCCCTTCTGAGGGGTCCTTCCACTGCAGAACTAGGGAGTTTCCTATACTCACGGCCATTAATGTTATTACAGCCACTCCTGGGAGGTATCTCCTACACTGAGTCCAAAATGAACCCTTAAATTTGGGAAAGAAGCTAATACCACAGAAGACTCTCTGCACCAAAGGTATTGAGTGAACCAGTATCTTTAGGTGACCAATTCTCTCTAGGCTGACAATGGAATCTCTGGTTCTTCCTCATAGGCCAGGGGTCCAGACATCCTTGATGATATTGCTCGACTGCCAAGACAGCCCCTTGGTCTACCCTCCAGGGAGATGTGATGATGAACACCAGCACATTCTAGCCACCGAGAAAGCAGCAAGCTGCCATCCTTCCACAGGCTTCCACTCTGACACAGCCCTGAAGGCACAGCTCCCCAAGCAGGGCTCAGATGCCGGTGACTGACTCTGTTCACATCAGATGAGGCGGCTGATGGAGACCGTCTTCTTTTCCCACCTGGGCTCTTGTCCCATCCTCCTCCAAGGATAGAGTGAGCAGACAGTAAAAAGTCTAAACAGCAGGTACTTTATTGGCAACTGAGGATTAATAACTTTAAACAGGATGAATTAGCGTAAAGGCCTTGGGATGCCAAGCGAGAGCCAGAGCTTGCAGAGCAGGTATGGGCCCTGTGAAGCGCCAACATCTGTCTTAGTCAGGGTTTCATTGCTGGGACGAAACACCATGACCAAAAGCAACTTGAGGAAGAGAGGCTTTATTTCACGTATATTTCCAAGGAACAGCTCATCACTGAGGGAAGTGAGGGCAAGAACTCAAACAGGGCAGGAATCTGGAGGCAGGGGCTGATGGAGAAGCCACCGAAAGGTGCTGTGTACTAGTGTGTTGCCCATGGCTTGCACACCCGGCTTTCTTATAGCATTCCGGACTACCAGCCAAGGATGGTATCACTCACAATGAGCTGGGCTCTCTTCCATCAATCACTAAGGAAATGCTCTACAGTCCTGCCTGCAGCCTGATCTTCGGGAGACATTTTCTCAATTGAGGCTCCCTCCTCTCAGATGACTTTAGCTTGTGTCAAGTTGATTTAAAACTATTCAATACACCAACTCTCCTATTTCCAGAGTAGCAAGCCTCCAAAGTGGTCCAGGTCCACCTACCCGGAGGCCAGAAACTGATGCTGGAATCAGCTTCTATCCACAACCGGATTGTAGGCCCCCCTAAGCCTTCAATCACTAATCCTGGCTCAAGCAAGGTCCTGCCCAGCGCAAAAGCCTTAGGTAATGGGGGCTCTGCAGACCCATTTCTGGTGAGTCTTGAAGACAGCTGTCTCTTCCTCCTCCACTGAACTCTAATATGGCATATTCCAAAGCCCAAATTTATGTTGCCAGCTGAGCTAGTTGGGCCCAGATTGGCTGAATATGAGCGCACTAATAGGGTGAAAAACTAGACCCATGAAGAAAGAATAGGCAAGCCAGAGCCTACCAAAAGTTGCTGAAGATTCTCAATCAGATTTGTGGGTCTCTATCTGCAAATATTTTTAAAATGTTTCCGTAAATTCCAGGCCCCCTTGTACCGCCTGCCACTCCCCTTCCTGCCAACAGAGGCTTTTCACTCATTTTCCAGCAGCCGCTGTGCACTAACAGTTATCAACAGCCAGCTTGCCTGGCTTGAGCCTGCTGGCTGTCAGGAAACTGTCAAAAAGGATTGTATTGGAGGCCCAGTCTACCTCTAACAAGCTCACAAAGGAGGCCTTTAGGGGCCTGGGGAGATGCACAGGCAGTAAATCACTTGCTTTTCTAGCATGTGGACCTAAGTCCCAAGAACGCAAATAAAAAAGCCAGGCATGTAAGTGCGTGTTTATAACCTCAGCACTGGGGAGACAGAGGCAGGTAGAACTCTGGACCTGGCTGTCCAGCCACTTTGACATAATGGACTAAAGAGAGGCCCTGCCCCAGAAATAAGGTGAGCAAGATTCTTCAGGAATGACACCAAAGGTTGACCTCTACATTACCGTGCTTACACAGAAAAAAGAATGAAAGAAACAAAGAAAGAAAAAAAAGAAAATAGAAAAACAACCAAGGAGGACTTCAAACAGAGGCATGGGACTATATCAAGGAAACGAAGATGTTATGGAAGAAAGTGCAGGTTTGGGAACAGGAAGCAGATGCTGGCAGAGTGAGCTGCCCTCAATCCCCTCCCCAGCCCTAGGCCTCCCTCAGCACTGCTTCCCCCTGGCTTCAGGTCCTCCCCTTCCCTCACCTGCCAGTCTCGTTGCTCAGACATTCAGACCTGACTGTCTCTGTTCCAGTGCCTTCCTCTAAGTAACCAATCTCAGACCCCTTGAGAGAGATTTGATTGGCTCCCCTGGATCAAGTCTTCTGTCTCATTCAATCTGTATGGCCCAGCATTGAAGAGTCCCAGACTTCACTTGACTTTGGACCCTCCCGTAGGGTATCTTTGGGTGAGCACCATCCCCTCTCCAACAAGGTAGGATCCATCAATAATACTGACCAGATCTATGTCTTCAGCCAATCTAGGACTTCTATTCACCTAATCCTGATTCAGCTCTTCCTTTTCTTCTTTCCTAATAGTGTGGCCTCGTCATCAGCTAATGGGATCATATTCACGTCTCGCTCTGACTTCCTATAAATATGCTCTTCCCTAGACCTTGCGATGTTCAGAGACTGATACATCTACTGGGCTAGACCTGAGCCTCTAACTGTGAGCCTGACCCAGATGGGATTAAGTGTAGGAACCAATCTTGAGTTCCTTCCCAGCAGTCTGATGCCTAGAATGTAGCATTGTGGCATTGTTATTGATCTTAATTATCGACTTGACTGGATTTAGAATTATCTCTGGATGTGTCTGCGAGGATATTTCCAAAAAGGTATTTCTTTAACTGAAGAAGGAAGACCCACACTGAGGGTGAGTCATACCATCCTGCAGCTAGAATTAGGGACCAATAAAAAGAGAAAGTAGGGGGAGCAGCGGCATTCATCACTCTGCTTCCTGACCAGGAATGCGATGTAACCAGCTGCCTCATTCCTGAGCCATGCCTTCCTGCAGGATGGACCATTCCCTTCATAACTGACCAAAGTAAACTCTTTTTTTTTTTTTGAGACAATTCTTTCAGGTATTTTGACATAACAAGAAAAAAAAACAAAAAACAAAAAACAAATATCTGGCCCTTACCCTTGCAAGGTTGTTTCCTTCACTCCTTCCCAGTCCTACCAGCCCACAGCTATCCCTTCTAATAGCCATAGGACGCTGCCTGACTCCCAGCCCTAACACAGGGCCTGGAACACCAGGGACCTCCTTGTGTACCCCATCTTAGCTGCAATCCCAAAGGTGATCATGCACTGCCTTCCAACAAAACCCAGATGTGTCATTGTCCCCATGCACATAAGGGATCACGCTGGAAAGCAAATAAGGACACACATTTTCACATCGGCTATCAGACACTCATCACTGCTGAGAAGAGCTAGGTCCCTTCAGCCAGAGAACAGCTCTGTGTCGGGAATCAGCATCACCCCCACAGGGACTCTGGCTGACAGTGCTCTGCTGGCCGGGACATGGAAGGAAGCAAGGGATTTGTTAACTGGTGAAGCAATGAGTTTGCACAGCTTCCCAGCACCGGGGAGCATCTCCCAGACTCCTGCTCCAGGTTCTTCATGCCAGTCAGTTATCCACACACAGGGAAGCCCCAGATAATAAGAGCCATTTCAGAGGCCTGCCCAGCCTCATTGCCAAGATGTAAAACAACATTTTCAGGACTATGGTTTGGAAAACCGTATTCATAGTTCAGCCTCTGGGAGAAAGCCCAACTTGCTTTCTAACTCAGTTTCTCAAGAAGCCACGTGACTTCCAGAATCCAAAGGCCCTTCTTAGGAATGTTTTAGGGCTAAAGCTTCCTGCCCAGGTCAGGAATGGCAGAGTCAGATTCCCAACTATCTATTCCAGGAAGTTATGATGTCACTGTTAGACAACAGTCAGTGAACCAAGGAAGACATGTGGAGACCATATGCAAGGCAGAGGGTGGAACCTACTATATGTCCCCTTTGTCCTGGCCTGAAGCTATCCAGTTCTCCAACCTCCCACACAGTAGATGGAGATACATGATATAGAGCAGATAGCCCTGAGCTCCCCTCATTGTACCCTAGGCCCGCCTCTAACTCAGGAGCATGCTCAGTGGTCAGTGCCAGGTAACTTCACTCTTGCCTGGCCTGACACGATCTACCTTCACACCTGCATGTGTGTTCCCAGAAATATAGAGCCTACTCTGGCCGAGCTCTATATCCATAGAGCAGAAGTTTACCCCCAAATGAGAGAAAGGCCTTATGCAAAACATCCAGGGGCCAACCCTGTTCCCATACTTGTTTCCTTAACTGTGCAAGACAGATGGCTTTCTACTGAAAGGATTCCCATCGCTCGGATACGTGTGGTGGGCCAGGCATACAGAAGGGCCCTCTCGGAGGATGGCTTGTCTCAACTAATACTCTTAAGGTCCTGCAGCAAAGAATGCCATATAATTTGTAAAACCCAGTCTCCCTAACTAATGTGATCCCCAAAGCCTTGTTTCCAAGTGCATCTGTTACTTCTAAATCTCCTTAGGATACAGGGGAGGAAGAATCAGTCTTGTGAAATCAAAGTCCTACACAGAGCAACAGGTGTGCCCAGACACTGCTCCAGAATGAGGCTCCAGGGAACAACAGAGGACGCGCTGAAAGCCTTGGCTTCCATCTGTGACTTCCCTGCAGGTGTGCAGAAGGAAGTAGCACTGGCCCGGCTGGCCTCAGCCAGGCCACTCTTTCACTCTCTGGGCCTGTTTTTCTAATGATATAGCCAGGTGTTCGGGGGAGGCTTCCAGAGGCTACCAAGCCCTGAAGACAGTTTCCCAAATCACATCCTCAAGCAGATTGACATGAAGCCATCTTTAGAGCCTTGTCTTTCTGGCCCCAGGCCTGACTCCTCACATGTCTCCTCCTACAGGTATGCCTCAGGAAGAGATAGATTAGCCATCACCTCCTACCCTGATACCCATGTAGTAGGGGAGAACCTACCCCAACATTGTCCTCTGACCCCTACACTCATGCTATGACACACATATGCGCATTTGCATGAAGAGAATCTTACCCACAAAATAAATAACTATAAACATTTTAATTTTAGTAACCCTGGGCATGATGGTGCACACCTCCCAGCAATTAAGAGACATAAGCAAGCAGATCACTGTAAGTTCAATGCTTCCTGATCTACATAGTGAGTTCTACGCCAGTCATGGCTACACAGTGAGACTCCATCTCAATAGGTGATAGATAGGTAGATAGATAGATAGATAGATAGATAGATAGATAGATAGATAGATACACACACATATGTACAGAAGGAGAAAGCACATATTAGGCATCCAATAAATATTTATTTTTAAATATGTTTGAGAATACATAAATATATAAAAACAAGTGTCCTTATTTGTGTGTGTGTTATTTGTGACACACATATATACACATGTACAAGCATATACCCACACTTGTGCATACATTCAAAAATATATGCACACATGCACAGACACAAACAAAAGATCATTGTCTTATGTGAGGGAAGGAAAGTCTGAACTTTCCAAGCAGCCATGAAAAGGCTCAAAGAGACACAATATCCATCCTAAATATTAGGCAAGTTCTATGGAGATACACTGGGATATGGATCTGTGCAATTAATTGGTTCTCCATGGAGTTCATGACCCAGAAAAAAAATTAAGGATTATTTCCTTAAGGCTTCAAGTGCAGTGATTAATGAAGAAGCTAAACAGTACTGATTTGTTTTCCAGGCCAAATTCTGGCTCAAGTGGATGAGGCTAGTGTCAGACATTCAGTTCAACCACAATGTCTACAACATGAGGGATGTGGAACCCACCTTCATTCACCATCTGCAGACCCTAATGAAGCCAAGCCACACGGAACTGTGGGAGCCCCCCAGAAGGTCATTAGTTCTCATCACAGCCAGGCAGGGGGAAGATGCCTGCAAGAGGCATGGTATTGTCCTGGAGAAGGGTCACTTCAGAACACTCTAGAGAAGCAGGGTGGTGATGGTGTCTCCTGCGGTGTGTCAGAGCAGAGAGTTAGGGCAGGAGAATGGAGTCTCCCATCCACTCTGTTCAACACCAAAGGGAACAAGTGTTTCTAAAGGCCCATGGAATCGTCTTCATTTCCCTAAACTCTAAAAATCATTAGGCCCCAAGAAAGCATCCTGAGTGCTGAAAGGAATTTGAAACACAGCAATGACAAACTAAATTGAAGAAGACGATTAAAGAATATAAACTGATGGGAGCAGCTCTCTGGGATGTGCTCAGATGTCCACGGTATGCTAGGGAAGAGAAGGACCCAGTGGGACATACTCACCCTCAACAAGCCTATGCAATTCTCCACCAAGCAGCAGGCAAAAAACTGGGATAATGCCTGGGAACAGGCTGTGAGCGTGGGGAGATAGCCCTTTTCACCGGAAGACAGAGTCACGTAGAAGGTCCATCTTAACTGTTAGCACTACTGAAAATGGATCTGCCAGGGAAGTGGAGAGAAATCAGGGTGAACATTCTCGAAGAAACATCAAAAGGGATGTGTTTATTCATTATATATTAATCTATCATTGACCAATAATGCACCTGAAAGCAGAGACTTAAAACAATAAACACTGTTTCCAAGCTTTTGTGCTCAGAACCATAGGGGTGGCTTAGCCCGTATTCTCCTCTGAGGTCTCCCACAGGCCACAAACACAACTGAAGACCCAGTTCTGGGATAAACCTCTCCCTGGTCCCTCACGTGGTTAATAAAATGTGATGTTGGACCAAGGCCTCCTTCACCAATGGCCACATGGCTTCACCATAAAGCAACTGGCAACAATGTCCATCTACTGCAAACAAACAAGAGACCAGGAGCAAGATGCAAGCCATTGCTCTTGGTCTAATCTTGAAATCAATGTTCTATCACTTTGTCACCTTCTGTGCATCAGAAGTTATGGCATCTTGACACATACTCAAGTAGAAAGGATTGCACAAACCAGGGGACACCTGCAGGAGGAGAGTGTTGGGGAGCAATTTACATGGCGCCTCTCAATCCTTGAACCTGATAATGCCACTTGTTGGAAGGATTCCTAAAAGTGCACCTCAAAGGAAGAGCAGCTAACCAGTGGGGTGCTCCGGTTAGGAAAGAAAGAGGATCATACCTCTGCCGTAGCATGGTACCACTGTGCACACAAGCAATACAGCCTTGTAAATGTGTAGCCTACTAGGCAGACATTCTTGGGTTAAGGAAACAGCTGATCCTCTCTTTAAACAGCCATGGCTCAACTTAGGATGCAGAGCTTGGGCGGCAATGTGTGCTAGCTGTCAGGATTTAGCTCCTCATCCCTTGTCCTTGTCCTGTCTGTCTCTACCTGCCTCAGAAAGCCAGCCCCAATTAAATGTTGTCTTTTATAAAACTTCCATTGGTCATGGTGTCTGTTCACAGCAGTAAAACCCTAACTAAGACACCATCCCAAGCAGAAAAGTCTCTGACTTTCATTACAAGAGGCAACTTGACAAATTTTCACTTCTTTGCACTGGGCTCACACATTACTACCCAACAACTGTGCCCACCTCTACCCAAGAAGAAGGTCTTTAGAAATACGACTTCATAGAAAAGGCCACACCTGTTAAATGGTTCCCAGTCTAAGGCCAAGAGTTTGAGGATAAGGTCCCCAAATCCTCTCCAGAGCTTCTGACTTCCTCTGCGAGCCTGGGTCAGATGACAATCCTCACTTCCCATATCCTGTCCCTCATCACTGGGTTAGGCTTAGTCCACACGGCTACACCCTCCCCTGCAGGGCTTCCGTGACCCTAGGTCTGACATTGGCCTCTGTCTCGCTTACCTCTTCTAATCCAGAGAACAAGTTGTAAATATGACTGGGGTGCAGGAATTGCTAGTTGTCCTCGAGGCTGTCATGTCCCGGGTATTTACATTATGCCAGATGTGGCAACCCATTTAGCCCTGATTTTCCAATAAGATGTATGAGTCACATAGCAGCAGTAAGTTGTCTGAGGCCTCATGGCCAAGAAAAGAGCAGCAGGCTGGGAATCCAACCTCATCTGATTTGCCCATGAGATTCAAACCATGTCTGATTAGTCTGCAGTAACTCTTCACATTCGCCAGGAAAGCAGAGGAAAATAGAAGCATGGGTAAGCCTTAGAACACCCAAACCTTTTTATTTGTGATTGCCACGTAATAACTCAAGAGCAAGCAGGGTAGATGGAAAATCCCAGCTGGCTGTGTCTCCAGGGAGGATCTGGGAAATGACCTGGCCAACAGAATGCAGATGAACACCCGGGGTTGATCCAGCACCCACAAGCAAAACCCTCTGGAAAAAAAAAAAAAAAAAAAAAAAAAAAACCTCTGTTGGCTGCAAGTCCACTTACCTGATGCATCAGTTAGGGAGACGGAACCAAACACCACAATGAAGGCTGTGGCTCTTGCAACACAGCAGCAGCCTTGTAGTGTGTAGAGCAGCTAGGCCACTCATTCAGCCAGCCCAGACCTATGCCCATGTTCCAAGCTTTCAGGACACAGGTTTAGGGTTCATGACCTGGACAAGGCAATCTCTCCATCCCTCCTGGTGGACAGGCAGTGAGCAGGCGGGAGCTAGCAAGGGCTTGAAAGGAATATAGAGGCTATGAAAAAAAAATGCTTGATGATCCAATGTGGCAAAAGAAGGAACAGTTGCTGCTTCATTCCAGCCTTAGAGACAATCTCCCACCTGGAACAGCCATCTTGGGCTCAACCTATGGCCATTGAGATGATGATGAAAGGGAAGAGATAAGAGGGGAAAGGAACCAGATGTTTCGAGCACATACCTTGTTAGGTATTGATCTCACCCCTCTTTACCTTCCCACAGCCCTAGGAAGTATGCACACAGGATCTCCCTATTTCTCAAAGAGGAGATTATAACTTTAAGACAAAGACAATGTTACCCCATTCAAAGGGGAAGTTTCCTAATTCCTTTAGGGATGAGCTCAAACAAGCAAGCCTGCCTTGAAGTTAACTGGGCAGTCCTCCATGACCCATCCAGGTACCCTAAAGACTGAAGTCCCCTGGGTAATTGACTGCAGAAAAATAAGCAAACCCACACTCTTTGTCTGGCTTCTTTTGAGAGCAGGAAGCATGTATGGCGTGGATCTAAGCATGACTGCCTGTGAATTTCGAGGACTGTCCTAGGGATGCTACCTGTCACTGTCCCATTTATTGCACAAGAAGTCCCAGGCCCCAGAGATGCCCAGAGAAATGAGCAGCCTTGGCACCTCCCCAGGGCTCAGCTCACAGAAACCAGGCACGGGTGACAATGGCGATGCCTTTGGGTCTCCAATAAGTACAGCTTAAAAGAATCAAGACAGAGAGCATTAGTCCCAGAGTCTGCCCAGGTTCACACCCCTGGCAGCAGTGTCTTGGCATCTGACTCCCGAGTGAGCAGGTTCTTCGTCACACACCCTTGACTGCTACTGTCACTCCTGTCCTCTCTCACCACTGAATTAAAAGGCAACTTAATCTACACTTCGGAAGACTGCTCACCATTCTCAATAACCTGCATCCCCAAGGATCTGCAGGGTCTGAGTGAAGATGAACTTGAATGTTCTATCTCCTGAGCCTGACATGCTACAGGAAGGCAAAGTCCTTCCATGTGATCTACACTTATACAACCTTCCCCCCTCAGTGAGCCAGGAAGGATGTGGTTATGGCCTTCAGAGTCCAGCACTCACTTCTCCACACTTTTGGAGAAGTAGGATCTCCTGCTTTTCCATGGGCCCGGGACTGACTGATTTACATACAGTTAATCTCATAATGACTGGATGATTGAGGACTGTTGCTCTCCCCATTTATGGACCGGGAGATTTAGGCCCAAGAAAGAGCTAGTCCAGACTGTGGTCAGGGCCTCTGTGCCTGACGCCTACACTGTGGCTTCTTCTGCTGCCCAGAGAACAGCCCACAGAGGTACAGGAAACTCCTGCTGCACAGTATCCCTCAGGCAGTTTGGGTCCCAGCTGGTTCTTGGTGCCTTCAGGATGAAGGTCTAAGAGATATAAAGAAAGAACTGTGCAGAAGGGCATCAGTAACTCAGATCTGGCAAAGTCATGGAATCTCATTGGCTGTATTCCTTGCCTTCTCTCTGAGGGAGGCCTCAGGGAAACTAAGCCAGCAAGCCTTGGCTTGGGGCATACATACAGTGACAGTTTTCAGGAAGAAGAAGCAATCAGCTTAACTTCAGAGGCCGGGGACGGGGGTTGGGGGGTTCTGAAAAGCCACCTGGAAGCAGCTTTGCGAGCCATTCCTTGTGCAGACACAGAGAAGCTGAGCTGGTCACATCCAGTGCTACATGACTATGGCCCACTTTCAAGACCATCAGACCCCAGGCACTGCTCTGCCTGTCCCTCTCTGGCCCTCCCAGCAACAGGTGACTCTCCCTCCTAGGCATCTCCCATTCTCTCTGTCCTTATTTCTCCATAGGAGGAATTGTTCGAGGGAAAAGAGACAGTTCTCAGCTGCCATGATCCCCTTTTCAGGCTAAAAGGCTGTTGGCTCTGGACCCATCTAGGAGAAATCAATTTCAGACAATGGCCGTCCCCCTCTGGCACCACTCTGCCAGACTGGGCTCCTATCCTCCCACCTGCCTCCACAGTAGCCACTTACAGAATTACCCAGGAGCCAGAGGCAGATCAAGACTGGAGGAAATGGCACCAGCCCACGGAACAAAATGGATTTGAACTTCAAATAAAATTCCAGCCTCTTCCCATGGGCAGATTCTTATCATTTTTTATTTAAACCCATTGTGAAGGAACGTGTGGACACTGGCTTCCTTCTCCCAATATAGAACAAGGCTGTCCTTGAACATCTGATCCTCCTGCCTCCACCTCTAGAGTATGGAAATTACAGGTGTGAGCACACAAAGAAATACAGAAATTCACTGGGAACTGAGCAGTTGAGGAGGGGCCATAGGGCGAACTGGGACAGCTGGGATGTGGGGAAACTAGTGGTATTGTGTGCTTTTATGATGTTTAAACTTTTAAAACAAAATAAAACTACTTATTCATGAATTGGATAATAAAAGAAATTAGGCTCTTTTTTAAAATGTAAAACTTCAGCCTCCCTGGGAAAGAGAGCCATTACCAGCCCCAACAGGTTCCACAGTGGGCAGTGTGCCCTGGCTTGGGCCTGAAGAAAGGAAAGGGGACCATCTCCTTCTTTATGGAGGGCTTGAGAGGAGGTGGTAGAGGGATAATGAGGGGACTTAGAAAGCAGGAGGTATCTCTGGGACCTGGGACTTCTTGTGCAATAAATGGGACAGTGACAGATAGCATTCCTAGGACAGGCCTCGAAATTCACAGGCAGTCATGTTTAGGTCATACATGCTTCCTGCTCTCAAAAGAAGCCAGATAAAAACAGACAAAAAGTATGGGTTTGTGATCCTGGGGTCCACACTCCCTCCCTGCAGTTGGAAACTGAATTTTTTGGGGGGTGGGGGGGGGGTCTTTTCGAGACAGGGTTTCTCTGTGTAGTCCTGGCTGTCCTGGAACTCACTCTGCAGACCAGGCTGGCCTCCAGCTCAGAAGTCTGCCTGCCTCTGCCTCCCAAGTGCTGGGATTAAAGGAGTGCGCCACCACTGCCTGGCTTGGAAACTGAACTTCTATGTTCAGCTCCCAGTCTGAAAATGGGAAGAACAGGTCTCACAAGGACCTTTGCAATGCAGTCAAAGAAGAGACAAGTGGTGACCTGGCAGTGCCCTGGCTCTGTTCAAGTCTCCACCAGGGTTTTCAGAGGACACCAGCCAGCAGGTGTCACACTCCTGGACAGCTCTTCAGTCATCAGAACTGAGGCTCAAAGGCCTTTTAGGGAAGCAATGCCTGTTTGCTTTAGCAGTGGGCAAACAACAAAACGAAATGAAATTGAAGCCAATCCTGGGGCTTTTTGGAGTCTTCTCTAAGGTACCTGACTCAGCAATGATGCAAATAAGGAGAGAGACAGCTTCCTCCCACCCCCAGCCATGAAGAGAACCCAGAGCATGCTGAGAAGAACTTCACTGGATGTCAGTCTGTAGGAATAGCCTGGACGGACAGCCTTGCTAGGGTCGTGGGACAACGGAAGGCCCCATTGGGAAAGTAGTTGGCACACAGTGAGTACCAGTGGAATCTCCATGACAGGCCCTGGGAGGATAGAACTGGGGGTTCTAGGGAACCTCACTGTCCAGTCCACACTGCAGTCTATGCAATGCTAACAACAGTAATCATGGGCGCACTGTGTGCATGCTGTGTGCCGGCCACATGCTTCTTTATGAGGTCACTATAACCTCTTGTAGACTGAAGTTCAGCGACATTAAGGAATTTGTGCTAGATCAAACAGGATATGGCAGGGATCTAGAGTTTGAATCTAGATACTGTTTTTTTCTAAGATTTATTTTCTTTCAGATTATAAGTATACATGCATGTCTGTGTTGGGGTATGGGTATGTGTGAGTGCCGCTGCCCACCAAGTCCAAAAAAGATCATCGGATCCCCTGAAACAGGAGCTACAGGTGGTTGTGAGTTGCCCAGTGTGGGCTAAGAATTTAACTCAAGCCTGCTACAAGAGCAGCAAGCATTCTTGACCCCTGAGCCACCTCTCCAGCCCAGTGAAGCCAGATTCTTGACCATTTTTTTTTCCTAAGGGGAACGAGAGGATTCCCAGCTGCTTTGTGAGCTGTGCCTGAAGACAGTTGCTGAATTATTCCCTCCGACCAAACCACTGCAGGCAGCGTTAGCGGGAAGGGTCCTGCTGGGCTGGCTGTAGAAGTCCTTGGCCAATCTAGGATTGCAGAGTGTGTACCAATACCAAAGGCTCTCTATTCCACCCCACCAGACCCTAACTTTCTCTCTGGCACATAGTAGGTATTCAGAAAATGGCTCTGGGATAGGCATATGGTCACATGGCTATTTCTGAATACACTGAGAACAGCTCAGTGGAGTCCAGCTTTCCCCTTCAAGCCATGTTGAAAGAGAAAATGAGATTCTCCAAATATTCCCATGGTTGTAATTCGTCTTGAAATTGAAATGTGTTTTCCCAAATTACCTACTGTGCCTGATTTCAAAGAAGCTACATTCTTGTAGACTTTAGCTTCAAGATAGAACATGTCAGATCCTGACAGTGAAAATAAAGGGTGCCCCCGGGGTACTTGAAGAGACAGTAGCAGAGCCTGACAGCTTATCCTCCCTGGGATGAGGCCCCAGTTAAAGGGGAGCCCCTGCTAGGGGCTGGGAGAGCTCCCGTGCGGCACCAGCCACTGGGCCTCCCCAGGGCCCATCCTTCTTTCCATTAACCTTGGAATTAATTCAATAAATGTCATGACTTCTGATGTTCTGATACCCAAGGTGTGAGTCTATTGGACCCAGATAAAACATGTTACTCAAGCCCAGATCACTTGTGTGTTAAGAGACAAACATGGGCTGAGGAGATGGCTCCGTGGGTAAAGCACTTGCTATGTAAACAAGAGGACCTGAGTTCAATCCCTGGAACAGATCTAAAAAAAAAAAAAAAAATTGGTCATAGCGGCATAAATCCCAGAGGGACAGGAGAGACAGGCAGGTCTCTGGGTTTTAACATCCAGCCTGTTGATAAACAGAGAACCACCCACATTCTAGAACCAGGTGCTCCCCCATCCCCCACTCCACCTTCAGTGACTCAGTACCAGTGAGCCCCATCATCACTAGCAACCAATGCTAGTTGGGTCACATACTTTACCATGTGCTTGTGGCCTTTCCTCTTCCCTCCCCTCCCCTCCCTCTCCCCTCTTATCCTCACTCTGGTGGCCTTTCACCTCCCCACCCCCCATAAATCTCTTGCATGTTGTGTGGTGTGATTCTTCTGCAGCGTTCCTTGGCCTTCTGGTTGCCAGGATACTATTTTGCCCTTAGACATCCATGCTGGCATAATCAGCCAGCTCAGGCCAGTGAGAGACCTTGTCTCAAAAACAAGTAGACAGTACCTGAGGAACAGTACCTGAGGTTGACTTTGGGCCTCTACCATGCATGGATACATATCTGTCACCAGGGACCTAGAACTGCCCCCTCCAGATAGCATTCAGTCCAGCTGCAGAGATGACAGGTTCAGGACAGGAAGATGATTGTGATATAGGTGCTTAAGTGAGCAGAAGCCCCAGATTTGGGGTGTGAGAGGAGCTAGGGTAGGGTGGAGTGGGGTGCTAACATTAAGCCAGAAGCAGGTTTAATCAAAGATGTCCCTCTGTCTAGTTACCACCTCTCTGGGGGGACCATCATCTTGGTTTGGTTAGGCCTTCTTGATCCTTAGCCTGCTCCCTGGAGACAGGACTGAGTGGATGGAGAGAGAGTGAATGTAGAGAAAGCTGGGAATAAGCTCAGCACTGACTTAGAAAGAGGCCTTAGGAGCAAAGCCAGAAGACGCACATCTGCGTGGGCTCTACAGGGGCATACACCAAGCACAAGATGGGCCGAGCCTGTTGGGAGATAGTTTCCTGAGTTCGGCCATCTCAGGAACAAGTTCCACCATGGTGGCAGGATCAAAACTGAGCTCTTGTTCCCAGGCCTGGAACCTAACTCCAGCTCCTACCCTGCTCAGTCAGATGTTCCATGCTTGTCTGTTAACCATTAAAGGATGCAAAGAGGGGAGAGACCGTTATCCTGTTACCTACCTAGCCAGGGCATGCAAGTCATAATGTGCTGCCTGACTTAACTGAGTATGTGCAGCCTGCCCACGCCTTGTTCCCTTAGCATTCTGAATTCCAGATCTCCTGGTTCAGTAGACTACGTATGGCTCACCCACTCCTTTGTTCCTTTATCTCTCTAGATTCCAGGTCAGGGTCCAGAAGGGGACCTGACTGCAAAAGCTGACTCAAGGACCCTGAAATCAGGCGACCCGGATAAAGCAACGTCACCAACCTTAACTTCCTTGTTTAACCCCTATGTCAAAATGTTAATACAACTAACTGCCCACCCCACTCCCCCACATACTTTGTGATTCCATCCTTTAAAAATGTCCTTCTGGGATGAGGTTCAGATCCTGAATTGGCTGACTCCCTGAACTCTGAGAGTCTCAACTTTCTTGGCTGTTAAGGTGACTTACATGGTTTTCACACTGCAGAGTGTGGCAAGATTGTGTCCATGATAATGGTCAGAGGCACTGTTGTCTGTGCATGATACAGTTGCTGGAGTAAAGGCCCCTCCCCCACCTTGTCTGCCTTCCCAAAGGTCTTGCTTAAGGAAAGACCTTTTCAATTCCTATCTGGTTCAGTGTCCCCAAATTCGTTGGGGGAATGGGGTTGCTCTACAGCAACAGGGGTGGGGGAGGGGATCACTTAGGATGCATTCCTCCACCCTGTCCTCTCTAGCAACACTTTGCCTGAGCATCTGATAAGCCACACATAATAGCAATGGGTGCAAAGAGGTGCCATTGAAGACAAGGCCCACTGGGTAGCTGCAGTGGGGAGGGGCTGAGTGACCTTCCGCATCTCAGAGGTTTGTTTCTAGAAGTGGTGATTCCTCCTCCAAGACAGGACCTAAGATGCAGATAAATGTCATCCCCCCCCCTCCAGAATAGATAATGCTCTCCAGTCTCCCGAGAGAGACAGCCCCATCCTCTGGCATCTGTAGGGCCAGCAGGGCCCACTCGCCCTGGTCCTCTGGGAGGCCTTCTAACTGGTCCTGTGGGATTCATTCTTCCTTGGTGCCCTCTGGTGGCTGGGTGCTGGGTGCTGGGTGCTGGGTGCTGGGTGCTGAGTGCCTGCCATGAGTCAAGAACTTTCTAGTATTCAGCACTTGCTTCCACACCAGGGGAGTTGGGGGAAGCTGGACAGCTTCTTTTTTTCAGACAAGGAAATTGAGGAATTGAAATATGAAATGACTCCCCCAGGAAGATCTTGCCTGATCTTATTTCCTCCAATCAAGTTATACTAATGGATGATTTAAAAAAAAAAAAAAAGGAGATAGGCCAAGCTGGGGCCTCCTCAAAGGCCAGAGTCTGAGCTGGCTGAGCCTCCCTCAAGGGCAGGAATTAGAGATGGGTTGGCCTGGCAAATGGAACCTACTGTCCTGTGAGGGATAAGGGAAGCAAGCAGCGAGGGAAGTGCCTCAGAGTGCCAAAGCCACTGGGAAGGAGCTCAGGCTGCCCGGGGTAGCCTTGAACACCGAGCACTCGGGTATGAACCACACAGATCCTGTGTAGAACAAAAGCCGTATCGTCAGCCGAAAATGCACATGTCACTCGCTAGCTTCTGCTTTCCCTGACAGCCTTCCTCCCACAGCGCTGTTGCGAGTTGAGGGTGAACTTGGTGCCAAAACGTACTCCTTTCCCCACCTAAGAGCAAGGGTGGGGGGGATGTAGAAACATAAAAACCCAGCAGGCTTCAAAGGGGTGACTCCTGGTCCCACCAGATAGGAGATGGGGTTCAGACTGGCCCTGTCTCTAGTATGGAACCCTAGCAGAGTACTTATTCTATACCTGCCAAGCTTCTTTCAGACCTTAAGAGGAGTATTTCTTCAGGACAGACAGAAGCACAGCCCATGTTGTAATGTGGTACCTACTACTATCAAGTGCATAGTAATAAGAGAGAGGCTGAATTACCTTTGTGCCCCAAGGCTGGTCAGTGTTGTCTCTAGGGCTGATGTCTTGTGTCTACACATGCAAACGGGGTGTTCTAGAGGGTGTGTGTGTGTGTGTGTGTGTGTGTGTGTGTGTGTGTATAATAAGTATGTGTGTGTATGTATATGTCTGTGTGTGTGTGTGTGTGTGTGTGTGTGTGAGAGAGAGAGAGAGAGAGAGAGAGAGAGAGAGAGAGAGAGAGAGAGAGAGAGAAGAGAGTAACAGGAGCAAATTTGATTTAGACACCTAATTCCATTTAAAATGACTTTGGCAATAAATCACCCACTCTCCCTGAAGCACATTTCAGTGGCATCGACATCTTTGGATGAGAAGTCCCCTTATCCTACTGGGTTATCAGGAGTATATGGGTGCACACTGGAGGCACCCAGAAGCCCAGACCAGCACCAACTCCTCCTCAAGCTTGTGGAAGACCTGCCAACAGCTGCTTACAGATCTGGCTTCAGTGAGCCTCCTCAACAGTCCAGTGACAGCCCTATATCAGAGTGAGCACCTGTGAGGCACAGACCCCCAGAATGGCTCTCAATGCTGCATCTCTGACTCTAAGTAGAGCATCTTGTTGGGTCTCGATGAGTGACAAGGAGGCAAGGTGGGAATCATTCCCTTGGACAAGATTCCAAGATATCAAGAGTGGATATGTAGTCTACTTTCTAGATCCTGGACTTGCTGGGGCTCAAAATATGGTTAAGACCAAAGCTCCGAGCCTAGGCCATCAGGTTTGGAGCCTAGATTTGGCACTTACCAATGAAGAGTCCTCGGTAAGCTTCTGAACTCTTAGGGGGCCCATGCCTAAATATGACAGAGCTGAACATAGCAGGGGCTTGCCACTGGAATGGTCTCAGGCCATCTACTGTCCAGTACTACAGGTCATCAGTGCAACAAGAAATGTTTTCTCCCCAGGTAATAGTCTTAGAAGGTTCCGCACGCACGCGCACACACACACACACACACACACACATCTATAGGTATACTGACATGCACACGTACCCACAGGCTCACATACAAACATACTAGTCCCCAGAGACTAAATCATGTATACATTCCCAGACATGTGCAATAGTATTCCTGGTCTCACTGACACACACAGGTACCTTGCTAACATTCTCACAGGCTTCTATGGACTCAGAAATACATGGATTGTAATATACATAAATACTGAAGACTCACTGGCATTCAGACATACTAAATGCACTGACTCAGTGTCATATCTTACACAGATATATTGACACCCACAGACTCAGGAACACGGCACACACACAGACACATACACAGACGCACCACAACACTTAGATATAAACACCTCACTTCCACACATAAAAACTCCCATACCCGATAGGCCAAGTGGAGCTTTGATACAGGTGACTGGATGTTGCCTCTGAAGCCAAGGTCAGAGTGCACATATTTAGACACTTCCCACATCCCTGAACCCACCCCACCTCACTCACTAAGCTTAGCCTAGGATCTAAGTGCTTAGTCCTAAGTGAGAAGTACTTTATCTCACAAAGTTAAGTCATAACATTAGCAATGCTGCTGGTTACTGCAGCTTTGGTTCATGGCCCAGGCTCAAAATGTCCCTGTATCAAAGGGCTTCGAAGGACCTACCTTGCTCCTGACACACTTCGCTCCTGACATGACATGACATGACAGAGTCTCACTCCCACCTGCCCTGAACCATTTTCCAAAAAGCTTTGAAACTAGCATTTAAACACCAGCCATCAGAGGCCCATCAGCCCATCAGCCCATCAGCTGTGGGCCTCAACCCCCAGGAACCATGGCAACACAATGGCAGAGCCGGGCTACCCGTAGCTTCTCAAGGTCCCTCCCTGCCCAGGTTTGCCCTCCCTAGACCCCACCCTATAAAGTGGTCCTGGGTCACAACACAGCAGGCAGTTCCAAATCACCCCTGTAGCCTGTGCCCCCTGTTCCCTAAAACCAGGCCTGCAGCCCTGCGGTCTCCTAGCCAGAGGAACTAAACCCTGGCATGTGGAGGTTACTGTGGGGAGGGAGTCTAATCACTCAGGAGCACCATAAGATAAGAGGGAACAAGGGGCTTCGTGTCCTCTGCTAATGTCAGGAAGTCTGGGTGTTTGTGGCCAGGCAGGCAGGCCTGAGATCCAGGATCCAATAAGGCTACGAAGAGCCAGGTGAGAACCCCACTCAACAGGAATTGCTATAAACTGTAAATGGCAGCTCACGGCTCTCTGAGGACCATCAGCAGGGAACCCACAATGACTGAGCTGCCATTGTCTGGCTCCCCTTCACCCCTTCTCTCCAGCTAGCATCCAATGAGAACCTGGTCCCATAGGGATATCTCTCATGCCCTTTCTTCCTCATTCTTGTGTCTAAGAGGCCATCAAATCCCCTGGGCCACTTGTCTTGGGAACTTTCCCTATAGACATTCAATTTCCACTAAAAGGTCCAGGGCTAAAGCAACTGCTCTCTGAGCTATGGGTCATACCTTGCAGGCCAGGAATCTAGGCAAGGCAGAGCTAGACAACTCATTGCTACCCCAGTTGGTAGGACCCCAAAACTGGCATCTAGAGTCATCTAACCTCTTGCTGTCAGGGAGGACCTTGGTGGATCCCCTGGGCGTGAAGGTAAGGCCTGCAGGCGGGCTCCCTCCAGCATGCAGCCACATGGGCACAACTATCTTTCTTTGAGTGTCAAAGGGGAGTGTCCTGATTGACCCAGGGCGTAGCCTCTGACAATTATTGCTTCTGCAGCAGTCTGTCCTGAAGGAGCTGGCCCAAACCCAAGGAGAGCGGACATCAGGACCGCATCTTATTAGGAAGCGTCCGAGAATGTGTAGACATATTTCTGAGCCATCCATCAGCTCAGAAATGTTTCCAGAGGTGCCATGCAGCCCTGGCCCTCCCGACTGCTTCCTCAGCTCAGCCACTTGCCTCTCAGAAGACTTGATCCTAGGCCAAAGGCTGGAAAAACAAACACATGTCCAGCTGTCCGCCTCCAGCCCTGTCCTTCCAGGCCACCCATCACCAATAGGGAGGTTCATGGCAGCAGCAAACCAAGAAGCTCCGGAACTCACAGCTACTTACCACAAAAGCAGGGTTTTTTGTTATTCCAGATGAATTTGAGAATTGCTCTTTCTAGCTCTATGAAGAACTGGGTTGGGATTTTTATGGGAATAGCATTGAATCTGTAGATTGCCTTTGGCAAGATGGCCATTTTAACTATATTAATCCTGCCAACCCACGAGCATGGAAGGTTTTTTCCATTTTCTGAGATCTTCTTCGATTTCCTTCTTCAGAGATCTGAAGTTCTTGTCATATAGGTCTTTCACTTGTTTGGTTAGAGTCACCCCAAGATACTTTATGTTGTTTATAGCTATTGTGAAGGGGGTCATTTCCCTAATTTCTTTCTCAGCCTGCTTATCCTTTGAATATATAAAGGCTACTGATTTGCTTGCGTTGATTTTGTAGCAGGATGTGGGGTTAAATACCTGAAGGGCAGCATTGGTTACTGTTCCTGTAGCGCCCTCTGCCTCTGCCCCAGCCACATTACATACAAAATCCTCCATGTCCTCCTGCTCATGCCTTCTAACCCGAAGCACTTCTCCTTTCGAAGAAACCCTAGAAAACTCATATTCACGCTTCAAAACCCAGCTGCCATGTCACAGCCTCTGTAATTCCAGCCTGTATCCACGTATGAGCACAATACAAGTGTAGGCCGATGGAATTTTGGCTCACGCTGGGTGATAAAGGAGGGTACTGGTCACTGCCCTAACTAACCCCAACCTGGCTTCCTTTGACTCGGTGCTTGCCTCCTTCACCTGGCCTCTCCAGTCACCTTCGATTCCAGGAGCAGAAGGACTCATTGAAAAACACACCTGCAACGTACAACTGAAACAACACCAAGCAATGGGAGCCTGCAGGTCAGACTCCTCCCAAACAGGGGCGATTGTCAAAACAGGGAAGGCTACACTGTAGAGAAGAAGGAATTATCTCATGAGAACCACAGAGCCACAGCCACAGCCACAGCCACAGCCACAGCCACAGCCACAGTCACAGCCACAGCCACAGTCACAGCCACAGCCACAGTCACAGCCACAGCCACAGCCACAGCCACAGTCACAGCCACAGCCATAGTCACAGCCACAGCCACAGTCACAGCCACAGCCACAGTCACAGCCACAGTCACAGCCACAGAGATAGCCACAGCCACAGTCACAGCCACAGCCACAGCCACAGCCACTGCCACAGTCACAGCCACAGCCACAGTCACAGCCACAGCCACAGCCACAGCCACAGTCACAGCCACAGTCACAGCCACTGCCACAGCCACTGCCACAGCCACAGTCACAGCCACAGCCACAGCCACAGCCACTGCCACAGCCACAGCCACAGCCACAGTCACAGCCACAGCCACAGCCACAGCCACAGTCACAGCCACAGCCACAGTCACAGTCACAGCCACAGCCACAGCCACAGCCACAGCCACAGCCACAGTCACAGCCACAGTCACAGTCACAGCCACTGCCACAGCCACAGCCACAGCCACAGGCACAGTCACAGTCACAGCCACAGCCACAGCCACAGCCACAGTCACAGCCACAGCCACAGCCACAGCCACAGCCACAAGCAGTGACAGCCAGAAGGACTTCTCCAGGGCACCTTGAGACATAAGATCTGAGGAAGCTGAACCTACCTGCCAAGACTGCTTAATTCTATGGTCCTCTTGCCTGGTTCTATAAAAATTCAAGGTTCATGTCCTTTAATATGTCCCCATGTGGCCACACTGAGTAAGTCTCCTCTCTGCTTCTCTCCATTGTAATATCTGTAATTGGCATATTGGCATAATAGGCAGCAGAGCCAGACTATTGTGACTGCAGGAAGCAGGGCTTTTGCTTCTAAAATTTTGGTCGTAAAGGATAGGGGTTTTTTATATATGTGTATGATTGTTTGTCTGCATGTATGAATATGCATCACATGCGTGAAGTGCCCATAGAGGTTAGGAGATGACATTGGATCTCCTGGAACTGGAGTTACAGATAGTTGTAAGCTGACATATGGGTGCTGGGAACCAAATCCAGGTCTTCTACATAAGCAATATGTTCTCTTAATTGCTGATCCATGTCTCCAGGCTCAGTTGGAAATATTTCACATATACTAGTGACAAGGTTCCAGAATGTGGCATTCTGACTCACAGCATAGGGACTGCCTCACACGTTAAAATTCCCAAATTTCCCCCCAGAAGATTCTACGCAGCTGAGGCTAAGAGGCACTACTATAAATCAGTGGCCCCAAAGTGTCACACATAACAACCACCTGAGGCACTTCCAAGCTGCACCTTTCCCCAGCATCTCCCACTCAACCTGTCAAATACAGAATCTAAGAAGGCCAAGCTCTTAGCCTGGGTACCTTATAAAGCTTGTCCAGGGTGTTCCAGCTGCCAGAGTGGAGAAAAACTGGAGTGAATCCTAGCTCCCATTCAGAAGCATGACATTCAGACATAACTCAGAGCTTCTTTCTAACCTTCACCCTGTAAATGACCTTTATCCCAGTGTGAACCAGGTCACAAGCCTGTGGTTTTACTGAGAATATCACAAGAGACTCTCTGCTTCTAAAACTATTAAGTGAATTCAAAAGATGAATAATTTAAAGATTGATTCCATGCACATAATAGATGCTCAGTAAGTATTCATTGAATGAATTAATTAGTTAATCCATATACATCTAATTTCACGTGACACAAATACTTCCTTCCCTGAGGAGGAGATTGAGTTCCTTGAAGGCAGGATGGGGACCCAGACTCAAGCAAGGACAGCCAATGCACAAGCCAATAGGTCCATGAAGGATCTATGTAATCCCTCCTGGCTATCTCTCCGGTCTCTAGGTATGCAATGTGTTTCTAGATGAAGAGAAAAAAGCTCACACACTGCTTCTGCTGGAAGGAAAGCGACGGTACAATTTAATCATGTAACTCATCGATCAACTCACCCAGGCTGTTATGCATTTTGGAGGCATTTCCATTTACAGTGACCCAGAGGTCCCTAGCTGCATATATCAGGCCCTGTTCACTGCCACGATAATACCCAGACTCAGTTTCCCTAAGGAGCCCTGTGAGGATGTGGCTTCTGCTCTAACATCAGAAAGAACAGCAGATCGAACCATAGCAAACAGAAGGGTAGCCCTCACCTCCCTGCTACTGTGACTGCAGTGATCTGGTGCCCTGGTTTCAAGATTCCTCCTGCCTTACTCCTCACCCCCATTCCTAGAGCTGACGCCCAGGGGAAGGAAAGCCTCGCCCTCCACACTAAGGGTGCTGGGGTCAGAAAGAGCAGGCAGTCTGGACCCAGCTCAGTTCTTAGCTGTGTGAGCGGAGCAAATCAAGCCTGTGAGCCTCATCTCAGATGATATTAGCAGTGATGGCTGTCCCCAAAGCCATCATTCGGTGAGAACAAAATCTGGCCATGGAGTTGAATGCCAGACACAGCTTAAAGGGCACCTGAGGACATGGTTGGTGATGACACAAGCCCTTTAGGCCCAGGGGCTGTCTGGGTCTCTGTGCCACTCAGAATAAGTATATTAGTTACATTTCTCACTGCCATGACAAAATTCCTGACAGATGCCGCTTAAGAACAGAATGGTTCATTTCCCACTCGTAACTCGATAGTGTAGTCCATCTTGGTGGGCAAAAAAACATGGCGTCAGGAGCAGGCAGCAGCTGGCCATGGTGCATCTGTAGTCTGAAAACAGCAAGAAAAGCTGGTGTTCAGCTGGCCCTCTCCTTTTTTGATTCAGTCCAGGAGTGCAGCTCACAGAATGGTAATGCCCACATTCAGGGTGAATCTTCACACCTCAATTAACTCAATCTAGAGGCTTGCTCACAGACCAATCTAGAAATTTGTTTCCATGGTGATTTTAAATTCCATCAAACTGACACTCAAGATTAAACAGCACAGAGTTGCTTATCATACCAGGCCCTGGATTTTGTGTCTGGAAAATAACATTAGCTAAAGACCTCATCCTAAGATCATGGCCGTGTGCCCATACCAGCAGGACCAGGCCTGGCTTCCACATTGTCAGTACAGCAGTCTCCACCCACCTTGCCTCTTAGGATTATAGCTTGTAACAACTGCTTATTACAACAGTCAGGAGCAATGTTCCCTCTGGCAAGGGTGTAACCATGCCTGAGTGCACTCTCTACACACAGACACAGGCCCCGAAGAACCCTACACATACTGTTTTGCTAATCAATGGGGAAGTGTGTGGTCCAGAGGAACCCAAGTGTGAGAGCGAGTGTGCGGTAGCTGTGTGGCTGTCATAGCCATGACAGCCACACAGCCAGTCTCCATCCATCGTGTGTTCTGCCTCCACTGAGGCTGGAAGGAAAGAGATTTGTATCCCCCAATCAGCATGCAGGGTAACCTTTCTCCACTAAGAATCCTAACCGTCTCAGTACCCTAACACCTCACCCTGCAAGGAGGGAGGAAGAAACCTGTGATGTCTGCAGCTGTCAAATATATTCACTTCTAAACTCATCACAACTGCATTTTCCTCCTCTCCTCTCCTCCTCCCAAGCCACAAAGTCATCTGTGGATCCAAGGACCAGTTCCAGGACAAATTGGAGATAAGGCTCTTTCCCATTCACACACACACACACACACACACACACACACACACATCCTGGTGCAGATTAGTAAGAAGAGTGGATAGTCCTTCAATAGAGAGAACTCATGTGTATCACTACCTGCTCCATCCGAGGCAGGTCTTTAAACACAGGTCAGTGGGCATCCACCTCCCAGTCAGCCAATGTGGGCAGTGTGAGCCTTTATCCCAGGACCTTGGGCGTGGCAGACATTCTGCAGCTGGGGAACTCTATAAACAGCTGGCTCAAGGGTTGGTGAGATAGATCCATGGGGAAAGTGTTTCCTGTGTAAGCATGATGACCTGAGTTCAGATCCTCAGAACCCACATAAAGACCAGGTTTTGTCACCCATGCCTGTAATCCCAGAGCTGGGGATAGGAAAGACAGGAGAATCCCTAGGGTTGTCTGGCCAGCTACTCTCGCTGAATCCTTGAGAGTCCCTGTCTAACAAAATAAGGTAGAAATCAATGAAGGAAGACATCTGAAGTCAGCCTCTGACCTTCACACACACAGAGACACTACATGTGTGTTCTCACACACAAAGAGATGTGGAGAGCCAACTCAGTCTTAACCAAGTTCATAGGCACTTGGGAGAAAGTTGGTAGGTAGTTCATGTCTGAACACTGAAGACAAGGGTTCCATCTGGGTGATCCAGGGCCATTATTCAAGCTCTCTGGACGTGATGTGCTGAGCAAAAGTACCTGGGTCCATTTATCCACTTCACTGGGTGTCCTGGGTGCACAGGTGCCACAAGATGAAAACATTGTCATGCTTTACAAACCCCAGAGTTCTAGGCAGGAATTAACCATCACCACGGGGGCTTCCTTTGGGCCCTGGGAGGGTGAACTTGAACTTCCTGGACTCTCAGAGGAGAGTAACTTAGAGCAGCTGCTCGGAACACTCCAAGTTTCCGCCAGACCTACTGGTTCATCTCCCAAGTTCATGCAGACTTGATGCTTGATTCATAACACTGGTTTGTTTCAGTAAAACAACACTTCGAATTACCTCACATATCAATGCATCTGGATGCTCCAAAGAACTGACCTGACCCTGTGGCTCTGTGCCCTGCCCCCTGCCCTCTTCACCCTGACACTAACCCACAGTCCATTTTGAGTGGCAGGGCTACATAGAGTTTCTCACAGCTTTTCTCCTGAGGGTAAAAGGCTGCTTTGGCTGTCTTTAGAGGTTCCAACTCATCTCCAGGGAGTTAAGACAGCAGCAGTTCAGGGTGTCCCAAAGCAGAGCTTGAGATGAGGTGTGGTGCCAGGGATCAGCTGACAGAGGCAGGGTAAGTCAGAAAGTAGAAGGAAGAAGGGAAGGGCATGGAAATGGAAGAGAATAGAGCAAGGCTTCCCAGAGTGGGTGGTAGAGATAGGGGGCTGTGGAAGGAACCTGTACAGATGCTTCACTTCAGTCTGGATCAGAGATGGGCCGCTGACCCACCTGGACCCTCATCAGTGACTGAAGAGTCAAGTCACAAGATCAAATTTGCATGAAGTTGGGAGACAAGGCAGAAGCTCTGGTAGAAACCTTGGCACGTTCAGAAGAGCCCCCCTGGGTTGATCTTCTGAGAGCCCAGGAAGTAAATTTCACCCTCCTAGGACATAAAGGAAGAGTGATAGTGGTGGTTAAATTCTGCCTAGAACTCTGGGGTTTATAAGGCATGCCAACATTTTTGTGTCACAGCACCTGTGTACCCAGGACATCCAGTGAGATGAGTAAGCGGCCACAGGTACTTTTGCTCTACACATCAAGTACAAAGGACTTGAATAATGGCCCTGGCTCACATAGGTGGAACCCTCACGAACTATGCAGCTTGTGCCAGGCAGGAGAGCATCAGGATAGCATCAGGATAGCATCAGGATAGCAGGTCCCCAGAGGCCCTGAGCACACAAGGAAAGCCCCAGGGGACAAGACCTACACATACTAGCTTTCCCCAGAAACTCTGATAAACTGTTTCTAGGAAGTGATGCCAGCCCCTGTAAATCTTTCCCCTTGACCCCTCCCTACAGCTTGCTTCCCTTTATATTGCCTTGTGTAAAAAATAAAATTTGACAACTTGATCAGAATACTGTCTTGCTGTCTGTCTCTCATGTCTCTTGTCTCTCACCTTTTTTTAGGTGATCCGAGGACCCTGTTGACTATTCTGTGGGTCGGGACACAGCCTCTTGCACTTGCCTGCCTGAGGTGAGATGCTACCAGCTGATCAGGGTCACAGATGGATGGAAACTTCCATGGTAGATCCAACCACAGGCTGCCTCCCATCACCTGCCGCACCCTTCATAGCTCAGAGCACGGATCCTTCTGAAGGGCAGAGTTCTCAACCACACAGCTCACACTTTGAGCTGACACAGAGATATGCGTTGGCTGCATGTGACTGACAGATACTCTATTACCTCCCATCTCTGTCAGGCTTGTCTTGCCAATAAGGATAGAAAGGAAAAGAGAGGGGAGGCGAGGAGGGGAGTTAGGAGAAGTTAATGAATATCCCAGATTCCCAGATGATCCTGAGATGGAGAAGAGCTTAGCAGACCTGAGGAGTGAGCACAGTTCGTCCAGGACAATGACTCAAAGTCAGAGGCAGAAAAAGGCAGTTAGAAAAGCCTCGTGGCCTTCACCCAGGAGTTTCCTGAGGCTAAGTCCTGGGAGGTTGGCTCACTTTAAGTGTTGGGAGCAGGGAATAGCAGAGTGGTATACAGATTTCATAGATCACACTGGTTTCTGGCTGTGTGAACAAGATGGGAGGCATGAAAGGACCAGTCATCCGTGAGAGGCTGCTATTGCAATCCAGGAGAGGGGTCTCTCTCTCTTTTTTTTTTTTTTTTTTTTTTTGCTTTATACATTTTTTTAAATTTTATTTGGTTGTTATTTTTTTCTTTTGAGGCAAGGACTATGTACTCTCTATGTACTAGTTTTATGTCAAATTGAAAAAAAGCTAAAGTCATCTGAGAGATGACCCTATTTTCTCAATTGAGAAAATGAAGTGATGCGTACATGAAATGAAAAGCGTAAGATTAGGCTTCTGGCAAGCCTGTAGGATATTTTTTTAAATTAGTAATTTATAGGGGAGGGCCGAGCCCATTGTGGATGGTGCTACTTTGGAGCTGGTGGTCCTGGGTTCTGTAAGAAAGCAGACTGACTGAGCAAGCCAGTGAGCAGTACTCCTCCATGGCCTCTGCATCAGCTTCTGCCTCCATGTTTCTGGCCTCACTGCTTTTGATGATGAGCTGTGATGTGAAACTCTGAGTTTCAGATTGATTCCCATCTTGATTTTGGTCATGGTAGTTCATTGCTGCAGCAGTAGCCCCAAGACATCATATAACCCAGACTAGCCTCACATTTATCATCCTCCTGGTTCAACATCTTCAGTCCTGGGATTACATGCATGTACCACCACATCTGGCATATTATTTGTCTTTTAAAATAAAAAATAAGTTAACTAACAAGCAAGAAAATAAAATGAATAGCCATGTTTCTTTCAGGCATCGGGGGATATGAGATCCCAAAACACAGAGAAGGAAACACAGACAGAAAGGCAGAGGAGTGGGATAGAGAGGCTTAAAGGTCCGGGTTTTCTGGCTTCCTTAGTGAATGATTAACATGGGCTGCTCAACCTTTCAAAGCCATGGCTTCTTCCTCCAAAAGTTTTTTCTATCATCACCATAAGCACCACCCACTGTCATCACCATTGTCACCACTATCATTACCACTACCATAATCAACACAATTACTGTCATCATCACCATCATCACCATTATCCCCATCACCAGCTGCAGCAGCAACACAACCATCATTCCCAGTGTTGTTCTATCAGAGTCCACTCCACCCTGGATTCATCTCATAACAGTTCTGGCATCTGAGTGGGTGAGCCACCTCGCCTCCTGGTCTTCAGTCCTTCTGGCAATCCACCTTCTCATCTGGGAGGTCTCTTGTTGAAAATTAAATACAATGGTTCAAAAGCAGGGATATTTAATCATTAGAATCACCAAAATACAAAGCTTTCTCCTCTCTTCCTATCCCTCCCCCTCTTCCCTCATTATGCTTTTCTTTTTAGTATCCAATATCATTTTAAGTAAGGAAAAATGAAAAACTTGTATTAGTAGTACAAATGTTGCCATCCATCATTATTATATTATGCCATGCAGTTTTAAATGTAAATAGGAGGACATTTACTTTGCATGTAGAATCATCCAAACTGCAGCTTGTATTTTATGGTGGGTACATGCAAGTGTATTTACCAGAACAGTGGGGTGAACAGCTCTTCTGCTTGCCGCTGTCTCTCATCAATAGAATCATATTCTACCAGCATTCTGCCTTTGATTACTGATGCATATGGAAGCGATGGAAGTGTGGTTGACCCACCTTGCCCTTCTCTTCCATGCCATGATCCTCGTGCACCCACGGAAGCAGAGTCAGAAGGTCTGAGGGGCTCCCTGCTCCTCTGAGTTGCTTGGAAGGTTATTTCCTGCCTTCCTTCTCAATCAAAGCACATTCAGATCTGGGTGGCAAGGCTGTCTCTTGGAGCTATGAATGCCCATTCAATCGTGCAAAAGCATCCTCGTATTTGCTGAGTGTCACTGAGCTTCCCCACAGCACGAGTCCACCAGGATTCTATGCTTGTGGTATTGGCCGTCAAGAGATGATATGCAAATGAGAAGATTAGGTGCAGATAAGTCTGGAAGAAACAATGGACAGATATGTTGCTTGGATCTGCTGCACTCGTGGGCCTGCTCTGTGGTCCCATCAGACTTCAGTTAAAAGCACAGGTTTAAAAGATAGCATTATTAAAATTACAAGCTGATGGCAAGATGAGGCCCTCCTGATCACAGGTCACAATCACTTTGTGGTCAATTGCATGCACGGCACACCCATGCATGATGTGAGCTCTGCCAGGAAGTACACATGACATGCTTACGCTTGGCCTGTCTCCCTGAGCAGTGGTAGGATGACATGTGACAGAGGTGATAGAAATGCTTCACAGCCCTAACCCCTGGACCACGTGGGACCTGAAGAGTGAGCCGGGCCGCCCTCAGCACAGCAAGCTGGAGGAGCAGGCTTCATCTGCAGGAAGCTGATCAGCTGATTATGATTCCCGATGAGCTTAAATAACATGAAATCCATTTTACTTGCAAAACTCAGAACTATGCTTACTAACCCAGCAAGCTCAAATCAAAATGTTTCCCTGAACAGTCACTGGGCTATAAATCAACAGTGTGTGACGGGCTGTTTGCAGTCAGTACCACCTGGGTAGGCTTCAAGGGCCTCTCGCCCTACTCAGAACTTCTGCCCAAAGAAATGGGTGTCATCACCTGTGTTGGTGATGTCAGAGATTGCTCTGACAGCTTGTATCTGGTCAGTGTTAGGGGCCAAACCATCACACATTTCCATTTTGGAAAGCAATTTCCTGCCCTTATCTTTTCTAAGTCAGAAAGCAGATGGTCTCACGGGCATGGAACATAGATGGATTCAAGTTTCAGGACACAGTCAGTCTGGGCTATTAGGCTCCATCCAGTTCAGGTGGTAAAACAAAAAGGACTAGGGATGTAGCTCCGTGGGGAGGGTACTAGCCTAGCATGTGGGATATTCTGTGGATCGATTTCCAACGATGCTTGATCTGGGCATGGTAGTACCAGCCGGAGGATTAGGAGTGCAAAGCCAGCCTATTTGGAAGAATTGGAGAAAGGGAGGAGGCAGAGGGGAAGGAGGCAGCAACAGGATCTAGAGACCTAACTCTCCACTCACTGCCAGAAAAGCTGGGCTCACTGGTGACACAAAAGAAGCAGGCAAACATTGGGTAAGCTTCCTCTAGTACTGAGCAAGCAGCAGCCGCTAGCAGGCCCACACAAAGGCCTTCACCATGTTACTGCCTTTGAATCTCCCAGTTACAACTCCTACTGTCTAAATCCTGGTGAGCATCACTCCCCTTGAGACTAAATAAGGTAAACAACAGAAACAGGGGCTGTCTCCATGGTCCCCGTGATAAAGCTGAGGCTTAGAAAGTAAACAGAGCCATGTGTTCAAGGTCACCTGCAGAGCCAAGGACAGGACCCAAGTCTGGTCCACCTTCCTAGACACAGTGACGGACACAAATGAGCTCACACACGTGACAGAACACTACAAGCCTGGCTTTAGAACCATCGTGGGGGCAGTAGCCACTTGATTTCTAAGCAGAGGCATTTCATAGGACACTAGAGGGTGTCGGGGGAAGGAAGTGGCAGCATTAGATGACCTAGAGAGTGGAGGCAGGAGGATTGCCATGAGTTTAAGGCCAGCCTGGGCTACACAGTGAGTTTTAAATCAGGCTAGGTTACATAGGGGGATTTTAAATCAGGCTAGGTCACATAGTGAGATATTTTATCAAAGAAGGAGGAAGAGGAAGATTAGGAGATAGAGGAAGAAGAGATTATAGTATTTCCAAGAAATGGATGGAACTGAAAATCATCATGTTCCATGAAATCAACCAAACTCTGAAAACCATACCAGTGAGAGCTGTGTCCAGCACAGCTAGGTCCTGAAAGCCAGGCTGTAGCAGCAAGGGACTGACAGAAGGAAAGACACACAGACACGGGTACAGAAAAGCCGGAATTAGACTGTGCGCTCTGATGGAGAGGCACCAACTACACTTTATAGTTTAGAGTTTATCACACACAGCACAAGAGGAGGGGTTCTGTAGTCTCCAGAGGACATGTCTGTAGTGATCAGTCTGCGTTGCAGACATCCAGGAGGAGGAAGCTGCTCAGTTTTGCACACTCTGGTCGGTTGTTTGTAACACTTGTGCTCACACACATGTCAACATTCACACTTGGACTGGAGAAAGGCTTTGCCAGTCCCCCAGGGGTCTGAAACATTGGTCCTTCACGTGGAGGCTCATGTCAAACAATGCGCTTTCACTCAGAACTTCTCTGGCTCCCTACACCTGCCTGTTTTCTCTCATGTGTAGCTCTAGACAGGAATACACAAAGATGCACTCAGCATGGGTGGAGGGGAGAAGGAGTGTGGAGGGGCCAATGTGGAGGGGCCAATGTGAGGAGATGAGGGGCAGGACAGGGCCAATTCGAGCGAAGGATAGTGAGAATCATGCATGAAAACATAACGAAACCAACTATTGTGTATGCTAACTAAAAAATTAGTTGGTAAAAAACTATTCATTGAGTTGATTTTATAACCTGCCACTTTGCTGAAGTTGTTTATCAGCTGTAGGAGCTCTCTAGTGGAGTTCTTTGGGTCACTTAGGTAGACGATCATGTCGTCTGCAAATAATGATAGTTTGACTTCTTCCTTTCCAATTTGTATCCCTTTGACCTCCTTATGTTGTCGAATTGCCCGAGCTAGTACCTCAAGTACAATATTGAAAAGATAAGGAGAAAGGGGGCAGCCTTGTCTGGTCCCTGATTTCAGTGGGATTGCTTCAAGTTTCTCTCCATTTAGTTTGATGCTGGCTACCGGTTTGCTGTATATTGCTTTTACTATGTTTAGGTATGGGCCTTGAATTCCTGTTCTCTCCAAGACTTTAAGCATGAAAGGATGCTGAATTTTGTCAAATGCTTTTTCAGCATCCAATGAAATGACCATGTGGTTTTGTTCTTTGAGTTTGTTTATGTAGTGGATTGTATTGATGGATTTCCGTATATTGAACCAACCCTGCATTCCCGGGATAAAGCCTACTTGATCATGGTGGATGATCGTTTTGATGTGTTCTTGGATTCGGTTGGCAAGAATTTTATTGAGTATTTTTGCATCGATGTTCATAAGGGAAATTGGTCTGACGTTCTCTTTCTTTGTTGGATCTTTGTGTGGCTTTGGTATCAGCGTAATTGTGGCTTCGTAGAAGGAATTGGGTAGTGTTCCTTCTGTTTCTATTTTGTGGAATAGTTTGAAGAGTATTGGTGTTAACTCTTCTTTGAAGGTCTGGTAGAATTCTGCACTGAAACCATCTGGTCCTGTGCTTTTTTTGGTTGGAAGACTTTCTATGACTCCTTCTATTTCTTTAGGCATTATGGGACTGTTTAGATGGTCTAGTTGGTCCTGATTTAATTTTGGTATTTGGTATCTGTCAAGGAAATTGTCCATTTCCTCCAGATTCTCCAGTTGTGTTGAGTACAGGCTCTTGTAGTAGGATCTGATGATTTTTTGGATTTCCTCAGTTTCCGTTGTTATATCTCCCTTTTCATTTCTAAGTTTGTTAATTTGGATACTTTCTCTGTGCCCTTTGGTCAGTCTGGCTAAGGGTTTATCTATCTTGTTGATTTTCTCAAAGAACCAGCTCCTGGTTTTGTTGATTTTTTGTATGGTTCTCTTTGTTTCTACTTGATTTATTTCGGCCCTGAGTTTGATGATTTCCTGCCTTCTACTCCTCCTGGGCGAAATAGCTTCTTTTTGTTCTAGGGCTTTCAGGTGTGTCATTAAGCTGGTAATGTATGCTCTCTCCATTTTCTTTTTGGAGGCACTCAGGGCTATGAGTTTTCCTCTTAGCACTGCTTTCATTGTGTCCCATAGATTTGGGTATGTTGTGTTTTCATTTTCATTGTGTTCTAAAAAGTCTTTAATTTCTTTCTTTATTTCTTCCTTGACCAAGGTATCATTGAGTAGAGTATTGTTCAGTTTCCACGTGTATGTGGGTTTTCTGTTGTTTCTGCTGCTATTGAAGACCACTTTTACTCCATAGTGATCAGATAGGAGGCATGGGATTAGTTCTATCTTCTAGCAAATCAGTGGCCTTCCTATACTCAAAGGATAAGCAGGCTGAGAAAGAAATTAGGGAAATGACCCCCTTCACAATAGCCACAAACAGTATAAAGTATCTTGGGGTGACTTACCAAACATGTGAAAGATCTGTATGACAAGAACTTCAAGACTCTGAAGAAAGAAATGGAAGAAGACCTCAAAAAATGGGAAAACCTCCCATGCTCATGGATCGGTAGAATCAATATAGTTAAAATGGCCATTTTGCCTAAAGCACTATACAGATTCAATGCAATACCCATCAAAATCCCAACTCAATTCTTCACAGAGTTAGAAAGAGCAATTATCAAATTCATCTGGAACAACAAAAAACCCAGGATAGCTAAAACTATTCTCAGCAACAAAAGAAAATCTGGGGGAATCAGTATCCCTGACCTCAAGCAATACTACAGAGCAATAGTGTTAAAAACTGCATGGTATTGGTACAGTGACAGGCAGGAGGATCAATGGAACAGGATTGAAGATCCAGAAATGAACCCACACACCTATGGCCACTTGATCCTCGACAAAGAGGCTGAAAACATCCAATGGAAAAAAGATAGCCTTTTCAACAAATGGTGCTGGTTCAACTGGAGGTCAGCATGCAGAAGAATGCGAATTGATCCATCCTTGTCTCCTTGTACTAAGCTCAAATCCAAATGGATCAAGGACCTCCACATAAAGCCAGACACTCTGAAGCTAATAGAAAAGAAACTGGGGAAGACCCTTGAGGACATCGGTAAAGGGAGAAAGTTTCTGAACAGAACACCAATAGCGTATGCTCTAAGAGCAAGAATTGACAAATGGGACCTCATAAAATTACAAAGTTTCTGTAAGGCAAAAGACACCATCAAGAGGACAAATCGGCAACCAACAAATTGGGAAAAGATCTTCACCAATCCTACATCAGATAGAGGGCTAATATCCAATATATATAAAGAACTCAAGAAGTTAGACTCCAGAAAACCAACAACCCTATTAAAAAATGGGGTACAGAGTTAAACAAAGAATTTTCACCTGAAGAACTTCGGATGGCGGAGAAGCATCTTAAAAAATGCTCAACTTCATTAGTCATTAGGGAAATGCAAATCAAAACAACCCTAAGATTTCATCTTACACCAGTCAGAATGGCTAAGATTAAAATTTCAGAAGACAGCAGGTGTTGGAGAGGGTGTGGAGAAAGAGGAACACTCCTCCACTGCTGGTGGGGTTGCAAATTGGTACAACCATTCTGGAAAGCAGTCTGGCGGTTCCTCCGAAAACTGGGCACCTCACTTCCAGAAGATCCTGCTATACCACTCCTGGGCATATACCCAGAAGACTCCCCACCATGTAATAAGGATACATGTTCTACTATGTTCATAGCAGCCCTATTTATAATTGCCAGATGCTGGAAAGAACCCAGGTATCCCTCAACAGAAGAGTGGATGCAAAAAATGTGGTATATCTACACAATGGAGTACTATTCAGCCATTAGAAACAATGAATTCATGAAATTCTTAGGCAAATGGATGGAACTAGAGAATATCATACTAAGTGAGGTAACCCAGACTCAAAAGGTGAATCATGGTATGCACTCACTAATAAGTGGATATTAACCTAGAAAACTGGAATACCCAAAACATAATCCACACATCAAATGAGGTACAAGAAGAAAGGAGGAGTGGCCCCTGGTTCTGGAAAGACTCAGTGAAACAGTATTCGGCAAAACCAGAACGGGGAAGTGGGAAGGGGTGGGTGGGAGGACAGGGGAAGAGAAGGGGGCTTACGGGACTTTCGGGGAGTGGGGGGGCTAGAAAAGGGAAATCATTTGAAATGTAAATAAATTATATGGAATAAAAAAAACTATTCATTGAAGAGTGGTGCTCTGAAATTAGGCAAAGGAGACAGCATCTGGTAAAGTGTTTGAATCGATAGCTTTTCCCATTTTAAAGGCAGAAAGTCTGCACTGGATGAACTGCGCCAACCTCAACTCAGCATCTCCATGTCCTTAGAGAGAAATCTCCCAACTCTAAGCACTGTGAGGGCTGATGAGATGACTGGGCAGGCGAGGGGCTCACAACAAGGCCTGACTAGAATTCAATCCGTGGAGTCCACACGGTAAAAGGAGAGAGAGGGTTTCCGAATATTGTCTTCCAACCTCCAGGTCTAATGTTGACCAATTGAAAGTACTTTTTAATAGAAGAACCACTATAAATCAACGTGTCAGTTCTCTCCCCCAAAAAATTCAGAGGAGAGAGTGAGGGCAAGGTTAAAAAAGGTGGTTAGATATGACTCATGCAGACAGCATGCACTGTGGAAACATCGCAAAGGATCTACTAACGTGTATAATTAGTATATATTAAAAGGAAGAGACAGGAAGATGGCACAACGGCAAGTTACTCTATCCCGAGCGAGGTGTCCTGTGCTTGCTTCCCAAGACCCGCACCATAGATGGAGAATTGAAAGTAAAATTTAAAAATAACTATTTCCAAGATACATACATTTTTAACTACTTTAGAATCTCGTTTTAGCCTCAAAAGTGTCATCATTGTCGATAAAATACATGTTACCCTAAAGCTAAGGAGACAGATTAGTTTCCCATTGTTGTATAACAAATTACCCCAACAGCAGCTTAAAACAACCAAGATTTGTTATCTTAATGTACGGATGAGATGTCATGTGGATCCAGATTCCAGATGTGGCTTAGCAGGATACCTTCGACGCCCCTTAGACTGCAGGAAGCTTGTCAACCGGAGCTGTATCTCAAGGCTCCAGTGGGCTGGAAATCACTGCTAACTTCCCTCGTGCAGCAGCTGTCAGGATTCAGAACAGCATCCACCATTCCTCCACTGAAGGACATCTGGGTTCTTCCCAGCTTCTGGCTATTATAAATAAGGCAGCTATGAACATAGTGGAGCATGCATCCTTTGCATCCCTATTACATGTAGGAGCATCTTCTGGGTATATGCTCAGAAGTGGTATAGCTGGGTCCTCAGGTAGTAAGTACTATGCCTAATTTTCTGAGGAATCACCAAACTGATTTCCAGAATAGTTTTACCAGCTTGCAATCCCACCAACAATGGAAAAGTGCTCCTCTTTCCCCACATCCTCTCCAGCATCTGCTGTCCCCTGAGTTTTTCATCTTAGCCATTCTGACTGGTATAAGATAGAATCTCAGTGTTGTTTTGATTTGCATTTCCCTTATAACTAAGGATGCTGAACATTTCTTTATGTGCTTTAGAGCCATTCGAGTTCCTCAGTTAAAAATTCCCTGTTTAGCTCTGTACCCCATTTTTAATAGGGTTATTTGACTCTCTGAAGACTAACTTCTTGAGGTCTTTGTATATATTGGATATTAGCCTTCTATTGGATGTAGGATTGGTAAAGATCTTTTCTCTATTTGTTGGTTGCTGTTTTGTCCTACTGACTATGTCCTTTGCCTTACAGAAGCTTTGCAGGACCTTTATGAGGTCCCATTTGTCAATTCTTGTTCTTAGAGCATAAGCCATTGGTGTTCTGTTCAGGAACTTCCCCCCCCCCCCCCCCCGTGCCCATGTGTTCAAGATTCTTCCCCACTTTCTCCTCTATAAGCTTCAGTGTGTCTGGTTTTATGTGTAGGTCCTTGATCCACTTGGACTTGAGTTTTGTTCAAGGAAATAAGAATGGGTCGATTTGCATTTTTCTGCATGCTGACCTCCAGTTGACCCACCACAGAGCACAGGAAGCTCAAGAAGAATGACTTAAGTGAGTATGCTTTCGTTCCTCTGAGAAAGGGAACAAATTACTCAGAGGAACAATAAAGGAGACAAAGTGTGGAGCAGAGTCTGAAGGAAAGGCCACCCAGAGACTACTCTACCTGGGGATTCATCCTATAAACAGTCACCAAACCCCAACACTATTATGGACAACAAGAAGTGCATACCAAAAGGATCATGTTGTGGTTGTCTCTGGAGGGGCCCTGCCAGAGCCTTACAAATACAGAGGTAGATGCTAGCAGCCAACCATTGGTCTGGGCGTGGGGTCCCCAATGGAGGAGTTGGAGGGTGGTCCAGAGGAGCTGGAGGGGTTTACAGCCCCATGGGAAGAACAAAGATGTCAGCCACCCAGACGCCCCAGGACTCCCAGGAACTAAAGCGTCAACCAAGGGGTACACACGGTTCCAGCCAAAAATGTGGCAGAGGAATGCCTTGTGGGAGGAGTGGTCCTTGGTCCTGTGAAGGCTCAAAAAGGCCCCAACAAAGGGAAATCGAGGGGGGAGGGAGGAATGGGTCAGGTGGAAGGGCATATACTTGGAGGCAGGGGGTGGGGGGAGCGGTTGGGGGATTTGGGGGGATGGAGGAAACCGGGAAAGGTTTTACCATTTGAAGTGTAAATGAAAATTATATTCAATTAAAAAATAAAAGGAAGAGAGTCCGAAGTAAGTCTCTTTCCTCTCCCTACAGCTCCATGGGGACAGGATGGCAGCACATTTATCTGTGCATCCCTTTTCTCATCAAAAGGCAATCAAACACACCACTCTGTATGCACACACATTAACATCCTCACACACTTTTACATGATTCCATGTATACACAAACATGTGCACACAGTTTACACATTCACACCATCACCTCTGTACACCTGCCTCCATCTCAACACACCACTCACCACACATATATCCACACCACATGTGGTGCTCTCCAGGATCCTCCCTGGGCCTGGTATGCATATAGTAGGTGCTCAGCCAGGGGTGACTTCAGTGAGGAAATGTCAAGTCAGGGGCCAGCATGTCTGAGGAGTCTTCTAGTTAAATCTTACCACCAGCTCCTGGTGGATGTGTGGAGCTCTCGGACAGGTTTCTCGGAATCGGAGAAACATCCTCTTCCATGGCTACATCTGAGCCATCCCATCCAGGGTGAGGGTTAACGGCATAGTTGTTGGTGTATTTTCTATCAAGTGGTGTCTAAACCTTACACTTTCTTTTTTCAAGCATCCAGTGTTGTCAAGGGAACACCTGCAGAGCCAAACACCTGCTCGTATTTGGGGAGTCCTCTTGAGAAAAAGGCAAGCTCGGGGAAAGTCCTGCATGCCCCTCAGTCTTCGGGCTGCAGCTTCCGAGGCCCACTGCATGGCTTGCCAAGGAAAGTGATCTCTGGGGAGGAAACCCTGGGTGGATTTGCTGAGCCACATGTCTAAGGAATAGTCAGTAAACTGCATTTAAAGAGAAAGGGACATTCTCCAGTGACACAGTGGAGAGCTGAACACTGTCTGCTAAAGCAGAAAGGACTGCATGGAAGCCTGTGTTGGGTACTGTGTGTTTTCAAAAGGGCTGGCATCCTTGGTCATCTGGTAGCCTGTCTGTACTCTCTGAGTCCTTCCTGTCAGGGCCGGTGTCAAGACTCGCTTTCCAGGACACCTCCATGAACCACACAAGGAGCAACACCTCCAACGTGCCTCAGCCTGAAGGCACAGGCTGGGGCTTGAGAAACCCCAGCAGGAACACAGAGGACTTGGAAACACACACAGCGGCAGCCGTCCAAAGCCACCTCCGGGCAAGACCCTGCGTTTCCTTCACAGCAGAGTCACGCAGGCCTGCCATTTCTTATTACAACATTATTCTTTATTTGTTTTCCAAATTATTCTTCATGTGTCACCTTTTTCCCTAGCCTTATCCTCCCTCCGGTGAAATCTGGCACCCCAGGAAGCTCTCAGAACTAAATTAATTATAAAATCATATTAATGTCATCCATACAGCAATGAAATTAATTTATTCCATACATCTGAGAGGAAGTCATCAATTATGAGCCTGGACTGTAGCATTTTGTGTTACAGCATTTACAATTCTTACGAATTTTAATATTTCTTCCAGCAAGAATTGCCATAAATATCACCTACCGTAAAGTCTTGATTTATGAATTAAACCTAACTTCCAGGTGCCACTAATATTTAAATACTGAACATTTAATTCTGATTAAGTACATGCTCAAGGTATTTATACCTATATGAAAAATAACTCTCTCCACCTCTCAGGGATGACCTCGGGCTCAGGATGTGAGTATATATAATAAAATCTGAGCTGGGATGTTGCTATGGTTTCACATAAAGGCAGGGTAGTCGTGACAAGAGGTCCTGGATCAGCGGTTCTCAACCTTCTAATACTGAGACCCTGTAATACCCGTTCTTCATGTTGTGGCAACTCCCAACTATAAAATCATTTCATTGCTACTTCATAAGTGTAATGTTGCTACTGTCATGAAACATAATGTATATATCCCATATGCAGGATATCTAATACATGACCCCCAAAGGGGGTCAAGACGCACAGGTTGAGAACCGACATCTTAGATCTTTGGGAGCGCTGACCTCATAAGAAACTGTGACCCCAGTCTCCCTCTGCCTCCTGACTGGTGATGTAGCCACATGCTCGCACCACATCTTCTCGCTACTACAATCTGCTGTCCTCACAGGATGCCAGACCAACAAAGCCACCTGATCTTATACTTGAAGCTCCAAATAGCAAGTTCAGTAATCCTTTGTTCATTGTAAGCTAATTGCCTCCATTACAGTAACATGGTGCTAACAAGATTCTTGGAAGTGGTTCCCAGCCTCCATTTCCCAGGACGTATGATAGACCTGATACAAGGGTCACCTAGCTGTGGCCTTCTTCTAAGACCTGACCATGTCCTAGAGTTCAAAGCAGCCTACTCTGATCATGAATACAGCATCCAAAGAGGCAGCCTCCTCTCACACTTCTCAGAGAACGTTAGAGGACACCCAACTGCTCATTCACGAGAAAAGGCAAGCACAGTAGCACAAAGCTATAACCCAGATGCTGGGGAGACAGAGACAGGAGGTTCCCTGGGGACTACTGGCCAGCCTAGCAACCTAGCAAAATCAGCAAGTTCTAGTTCAATGAGAGATCCTGTCTCCAGAAATAAGAGGAAATGAAAAAGAGGCTGATGTTGACCTCTGCCCCCACATACACATGAACACATATGCATACCAAAAAATGAATAAGAATGAATCTCACACATGTAACTGTGAGAGAAATCAGACAGAAAAGAATACAGGCTGAGTGAGTCCGGTTATTGTATATGACACTGACATCCATAATCAGGCCAAGCTCAGCTGTGCTGTGAGGAATCAGAATGAGGGTGGGTGGGAAGTTCCTGGAAGGGGACAGGGTGGAGGGCATTTGAGAAGCCTGGAACATTCTGTCTCTAAATCTGGTCTCTTTATAGAGATGTACTCACCTTCTGGGATTCATCAGGCTGAATGCCTGTGGCATGTGTTCTATAATTGCAGAACGCACTTACCCTAAAAAGCAACTGTTGTGTATCTGAAGTTTGAACATAACGGGGCCTCCTGTGCTGTACTTGTCTGAAAACTCTATTCCAGTCTCCTGCTAATGGGCAATCTGCTCAGCAACACCTAACAAAGCCAGGGTGATCCCACCTCCTGGGCGACAGAGACAATATGATCACAAGTTCAAGACCAGGCTTAGATATACAGTGAGTTCACAGGGCACCTAAGCTGTACAGACCATCTCAAAAAATAATAAACAAACAAAAATCCTAACATGTGTCAGCATGCATTTCACATTTCCCCCTAGAGTTATCAAAGCTCCTCACACAGCACTCTCTGGACAGGTTCTCCTGCCTATGAAGGGAGGAGAAAAGTCAGGGGTGAAGTCAGAGTTTTCAGTGGGCTGAAGGCAGGTTGGCAAATATATAGTAATGGCTCTGGAATGTGGAAAATCAATACTTTTAAGCTCCAGAGAAGAGATTCCTGTTGCCACCCACTCAGGACCTACATTCAAATTACCTGTGGGACACTGAGAGCCATGCTTGCCAACAACTTGACACATCTGAAAAGAGGGAACCTCACGTAAGAATGCCTCTATCAGTTGGGTACATGGGCTTATCTGTGGGGCATTTTCTTGACTGCTAATGCAGAATGTCGGAGGGCCCAGCCCACCTCAGGCAGCACCATCCCTAGGCAATGTGGTAGTGGGCATATGAGAAGGGCAACTGAATGGGAGTCTGGGAACAAGCCAGTAAGCAGTGCTCACCCACAGTTCCTGCCTCAGATTCCTGCCTGACTTCCCTCAAGGATAGGCTGTGACCTGAAGAAACTGAAACACCCCCAATCCATTCCTGAGTGGGCCCTGTTGGAAAGGGTGTCTGTCTGGAATCAGGCATGGCATCTCTGCACCTCCCAATGACCTAAGCTCTTACTCTCTAGAACTCAGCTTCTTGGTAAGACCATAGGCTGTGACTCACTGCCCCTTATGCCTGACCACCTCCGTTTCCCTCGATGAACAAAGCCTGCCTCCCCTGTTCTATTCCAGTACCCACAAGCCTTATCCAGCATCCACACCCTGTCCTGACAGATGGTGAGTGTGACCAGATCGCATTTCTGATTTCATTTGCAAGGCATATTCCTTGTAGACACAATGTACTCTGCAGATGTTTCGAACACAGACAGGCTGTGCTCAGCCCTCTCCTGGACCGTATGTTCACACTGCACAGTATTAGGCTCCAGTGTACCCCGAAGCATCTGCCTTGACAGTAACAGGCTCCAGGACCTCACAGTGAAGGACAGAGCACTGGCACTGGTGGGATTCTACCTAGACCCCATGAAGAGCCATTGTCCACTGGGTATCAACAGTGGACTGTACACAAAGCATCTAGAAAGAGGCTTAAGGCAGGCAGCAGGGAAGCACTAACGATTACTAAGCCCCTAATATGTGCTGGGTAAAGAGAGACAAGGACTTTAGAGCCATATAGTTGGGTAGGGATCCCTGACCTAAACATAGACAGACCAAGCCTGTGTTCCAGCCTCTAAGCCTGGGAAGTTTGTGGCTAGCCCAAAACCCTGTCTGATATTTTCATGAAATGCATTAGCACCCACTCTAAAACCTAATACAGAGAGATATACAAGAGCAAGGAAATACTGGTATTTACCTTACATGATGCTATCGTAGGAAACCAGAACCTCAAATCGCTTGGGCCTCTTGCCGAGTTATAAGTGGTCAAGCCAGAACCTATCCCACAACTGCACTCTCACCAGGACTGCACACAGCTCCTCGGGTCTCTCCAAAGGTATCACTCCAACCTCTCAGCTTGAACCCCAGTAAAATACAAAGAACCTAGAGTCCCTCCTGGACTCTGGTCTCCCTCTGACCTCTCACCTACAAAATCATACACTGTCAGTCAAACACAGAGGCCTCCACCCACATCCCCGGCTTCCTATTTACAGCCCTGCCTCGCTGACTGTTCACCTCCCCTTTCTATCACTGAACCTGATCAAGTCGTATTGACCACTGATCACCCCCCTCCATGCTCTGCCCTCTCAGAGTCAAGACTGCAGACCAATTCCCATCTCTCCTTTCAAGTCCTCCCTCTTTGGGAGGACTCATACGGCAGATGAGTCCCCACCCCCACCCCACCCCCACTGGGAACATTCGGAATCCCAACAGCAGAAGAAAACAAATTGGAGTCCAGATCACCGGCAGCCAGACACACACCTGGCCCTGGAGGCTCCCATCATGTTTGTCTCTGAGAAGAACAAGCATGATTGCTCAGCTGACGGGGTGCTGGCATTCAGAGCTGACCCAGGAGAGAGCCTTGGCAGAGAGGATCTGGGGCAGTCAGGCACCACCCTTCCAACCGGCAGCTGTCTTGTGCAGCTCCTAAGAGCTGTTTATGCCCCCCTCCTCTGTGCTAGGCCTGTTCCTACTCCTCAGTCTAAGAATGAGGGAAGGCATGAGAATATGAAAGGCTTGCCTTCCTGCTTGGAGAGGAGTTGGATTCTTTGGAACATTCTCACGTCACCAGCACGAGACAGCTTATTATATTGATGTATTGATTTGTGGACAGTTCCTAGCACTCCATAGTTGGGCAGAGGGGCTTGTGAAGAAGGCCCTCACCCACATCCTTGCTTCCCAGGCTATATCTGCATGGTATTCAGTCATCAACCAGGGAGGCATGAATCTTAACAGAAACATGAGCCACAGGCAGGATCCGTGGGCAGGAGGCCAGGAGGCAAGGAGACCAGGGAGCTAGGGGGGGCAAGGGACCAGGAGGCCAGGCTGGACGCAACACCTACAGCCTACCACCACCCTCCTGGATCTTCAGCTAGTTAACATTTGATACATTGTCAACTTTCATTCATACAGAGGAACCCATTGGGATTGAGTCAAGTTAAATCACTGAGTCCCTGACGATCTGCATCAGGGAGAAAATAACTCTCATTTCTCTCCGTTCTATAGTAGTGCTAGCAGACAATGCCCAGCCAAGGGAGAGGGGCCTCCTCAACCCAACCCACCCACATGGCTGGGGCCTTCCAGCCCTGGCCTCTCTCCCTCCATCTTCCTGGATTAAACCAGGACGTTTGTCATCTTCAAGTTCTCAAATGCAAATCTCAGCAGCCTGACCCTGACAGAAATCCCAGCTGTATGCCTGTTCTAGACATGGGTTATTGTTTCCGGGCTCCTTGGGCCCAGGCAGATGCTCTAGCCACAGTGACCCCCAGAATACCAGAATATCAGAATCAGCTCCCTCAGGCCCTAAGCCTTCAGCACCGGGAAAAGGATAAAATTATAATGGCCATGGGGAGAAGAAGGGACAAAATTCATTCCTTCAGGGACAAGACCCAGAGTGCAGCCTGATCGTGAGCTTCTCTCTCCTGTCTCTAGGACCTGGTGTGTCTGTCCCCTCACACTGCAGACACCCCCACCCCAACCCCTTCATTCTAGTCAGGGAAGGATGCTCTCCACCTCTCAGAACCCAGTATGATCACTGCTTTCAATTTTTTCTTTAAGGGAAGAGCTTGTCTGTCCCCCTTTCCAGGCTATGAGTTCCACAGCAATGCACCGGAACCTCAACAGTCAGCCATAGTCTCTGATATCACACTTCACAAACCAAAGACTCAAAGATGGAAGGGGGAAAGGAGGGGGGAAGAACGGAAGGAGGAAGGGAGGGAGGGAGGGAAAAAGGGAAGAAGGGAGGTTAACCTTGTCATCTCTTCTAAAAGATCGATGTTATTGGTAATGAGACCCGACTGTGCTGTATTCTGAGCCTCTAGATGTTGCAGTCCAGCCTTACCTCAATAACTGAGCTTCTATAGCTGTCTGGCCCCAGTTAAGGCTGTCTTGTTCAGACCAGGCCCCTGCTGGAGACTGGGAGATTGGCTATATGTCCGTGGCCCAAGCAGGACAATCCTGCTGCTCCTGTGAGTAGAGGGAAGACCTACCTTCTCACTCCAGTGCAAACTATGTCCATTTCCAACAGGGCTTGCAGAATCCTGACTCTACCATGTTGTAGATGCTGGTACAGGCTGGGGCCACACGCTCCACCTACCTGTTTTATTTCAAGTGGTCAAGAATGGGTCTGCTCAAACCAGGGCTCCATTCTCAGATACGGGTTCAAAGGTCTCTCCTGAGGGCCTGTATTCTCCACATAAAAAAACACTTCCAGAGGCTGCTCATCTGCTATAAAGACTGTCCTATCCCACTGTGGTGGTTTGAATAAGAACATTCCCACACAGGCTGTGTTGATGTCCATAGCCCACATTATCATAAGGGCCATGATCTATGCAGCTGCCCATGTTAATGTCTGTGGAGCAGGTGAGGGCCATGTCTGGGTCTATGGTCCTGAAGCTGCTGGGGGCCATGTTGTTGTCTGTGGCCCATGTTAACACCTAAGGCTGTGGGACTGTTTGTGGTCTGTGCCTCCACCTAGAGACATATCAAGGTCTGTAGACTATGCTGCCACACGAGGCCATGCTAATGTACATGGCCTGTGCAGCCTCCTTAGGCCATGTTTGTTGGTGTCCTTAGACCATGCTGCCACTGAAGGCTATTATGGTGTCCATGACCTATACTTTGACGAAGGACTGCATTGATGTCCATGATCTGGACTGCCACTGGAGACCATGCAGAGGTCCTTGGCACGTGTTGATGCTAGAGACCATGCAGATGTTCACAGTCCATACTGTCACCAGAGACTATGTACAAGCCCATAATCCATGCTCCCACTGATGATAGGGGGCAAGAAAGCTACTTTTGCAGAGGTACCAATGATTTCAGATGCAGTTGAGAAAAAGGGACATAAAAGGCTTCTGTGACAACCCCTACCCTATCACCCCTCCAATAAAAGTAACAGCCTAGACAGGAAACCATCAAAAAGAACTCTTAAAAATCACGATAAGGATGCTGAATCATAACTCTCCATGACTGAGGACTTCTGGTGGGGGTGCTGGCAGAAGACTCTTTAGGGGGCTGGCAACTGGGAGTTTGACCATGCTCCAGTGAGTTTATGGACAACACAAGACGGACTTGATCTCTCCTTCCTTTTCTCTTTTTCTCTTTCTTTCTTCTTTAATTAGGTGGGAGGTCACAGGGTAGGAGGACAGACATGAGAGGACTGGGAAGAGAACCTGATGGGGCTCCTGATGTGAAATCATTCCCAAATAATCAATAAAAATAGTATGTTATAACAAAGTAGAAATGCAAAATAAACATGGAATTTGAAGATTGGAAAAAATAATGCCCCCCCCCCATAGGCTCCTAGGTTTGAATGCTTAAGTCACCAGGGAGTGGCACTATTTGGAAGGGATAAGGAAGTTTGGCCTTGTTGGAGTAGGTGTGGCCTTGTTAGAGGAAGTGTGTTATTAGGGCTGGGCTTTGAAGTTTCAAAAATTCAGTCCAGGTCCAGTGTCTTTCTCTTTTCCTGTTACCTGCAGATCTACATGTAAAACTCTCAGATATTTCTCCAGCACCATGTCTGCTTCTGTGTTGCCATGATCCCCACCATGATGGACTAAACTTCTGAAAGTATAAACCAGTTCCAGTTAAATCCTTCCTTCTCTAAGAGTTGCCTTGGCCATGGTGCCTCTTCACAGCACTAGCACACTAATACACTCGCCCTTGAATATGGAAAACATGCTCTCCTCACCTGGGGTAAAGGCTTCTTCCATACTCTCCCCAGTGCCATGAAGATGTCTATACCCATATCTATGGGTATTTAGACCACACTCCTCCTGTCTGGTTTGAAGTCCTCCATATTCATCTTGAATAAGCAGATCTCATTCTCTGCATCCTGCGTGAACACTTCTATACTCTGCACTTCTGATATGGATATCTCCACACTCACCCTACTCAACTGGGCAGTCTGCCCTAATCGGCTAACAGACAGCCACTGGGATGGTTTCTCTTTCTGAATTTCAGCTTAACCCCTGACCGATCTCTAGCTGATGCCACTCACCTCTAGCCTACACTGTGCAGCTCCCCCATTCCTACCATGGGGAGGATGGTAGTCTTTGCACCACATGGGAAGAAAGCGGTGGTCTTCATACCAGATGGAGGAGCACTGAGCTCTTCACACAGGGAGGGGTGTGGAGGTCTTCATACCAGCCACGCGGAGAGGCCCTCTCTCCTTTCTCCTGTACTTGAACTAGGGATGGTTTTGAGAACAGAGATGCTGGCTAGCAGCCATTATACCAATACACAGGGCCTGAGAAGTTTGGGGAAAGAGTGGAAAGAACAGGGTGAAAAAGAATGAAGCCACGGTAATGCAGACTGGGTCAGCCATTCCATCCCTGGACGTGGCAGGGACATGTTGATACATGCTGTCTTCTGTGCTCGTCCACTCATTCACACCTCGTTCAAACTGAAGTGGGTGTCTGGTGTTTTAAATGCAGATTCTTAACTATGTCAGCCTCAATCAGCCTTTATTGCATTTGCCTTCAGCTCTTAGTGCTTTACCATCTTGCACAGAGGTTTAGATCCCAAATGGAACCCACAGTGCGTCTCCAGCCTCCACTTTCAAATGAGGCTTAGATGACCAGGTTGTCCCTGTGTAGGGTAGGACGTGGCCTATAGCTCCATGGCCTCTGTTGGCCCAGATCCCTCCTTTCCTTCTCATGTGCACTCAACACTGGCCTCAGCATTCAGATAGCATTAACAGCTTTCCACTGCATCTTGCATCCTGATCATGAAGTCCTGCCTCTTTTCTATGTTTCTTGGCTACAACTTATCACTGTTCCATGCCCTCTAGACACAAAGAGGGTGGCTTAGACCTGCCATCAATGCTGCCTTTATAGACCCTAGTTCACCAAGGTGGATTCCATGACTTTGCCCAGATGGAATTCACAGATAATTTTCAAGACTACAAGCCAAGTTCACTACAAGACTATTGGAAGCAGTTCATGTGAAATCCAATAGTAGCCAACATTCAGAGGTTGCCATGGGCAACAGTTCCATCTCTCCTAATATACAACCAAGTTGAGCAGCCAAGAAAAACACAGGCAGAATGGTCTGTCCATCTCCTCCTCACAGGGACTTGTTTTTGTCACAGGAAGTCACAACAGCCCCTGTACCTGAAGAGGAATCAGCTGGGCAAAACTACATCACAGCATAGGGGTCAAAGTAGAGTCATGCAAATCCTTCTGCAGAAGGGCCTGCAGTGTCCACCCCAGGACAGCACGCTGTCCTATAAGCACAGTCTATAAGCAGCATCACCCCTGCCAGTCTGAGCCTCCTAAATGAATGGAATTAGGACTATTTCTGCGACTGGAAAGCTCAAAGATATGGACACTATCCATATTTGGCCATGAGGAGCAAGCTGAAATAGTCTTAGGGGGCCAAAATTTGCCAGCAAACTTCTTACTCCCTGTCTGGAATTAATGTTGAAATGTTGTCAGAAGTTAATTAATGCTACTAATAAGGCATGGCGGGAGGAGTGCCAGGGCCCTCTCTGGCTTTAGGTACTCCATAGGAGCTAAGAGAGAGGTACTAAGTCAGCTACAGCAAGTTTCCATAAAGCCAACCATGTGAGGACTCATAAAAGAGGGTCTGCCAAAAGCTCCTTGAGGCCAAAAACCAAGCCCTACACATCGGACATCCCAGATCCTTGTCTGACTCAAAGCACTCCCTCTGAGGCGCTTTGGGGAGTGGAGATCCTCTCCAAAGTTCACAAGTAAGGGACTGTGGCTTTCCTTAAAGTTTCCAATTAAGCTGTTAAATATACAGGGCAGTACAGAAATTAGGACCTGGGGACCATTTACGTCTCCCCCAAATCTGCCTTGATAAGGATGATAGCTGTGTGAATGGGCAGAAGACTCAGCCCCTGTTTCCTATCTACCATCCTCTCCCAGCTTGTCCAGCCCCACCCCCATTGTCTTCCTAGCATCTGACTAGCTCTTTTCTCCTGGTCTCCATGGCCTATTGTGCTGGCTAGACTTGTGTCAAATTGACACACGAACTAAAATTATCTCAAGGCAAGGAACCTCAGTTGAGACAATGCCTGTGTAAGATCTAGCTGTAGGGCATTTTTTTTTATTCGATATAATTTATTTACATTTCAAATGATTTCCCCTTTTCTAGTCCCCCCCACTCCCCGAAAGTCCCGCAAACCCCCTTCTCTTCCCCTGTCCTCCCACCCACCCCTTCCCACTTCCCGGTTCTGGTTTTGCTGAATACTGTTTCACTGAGTCTTTCCAGAACCAGGGGCCACTCCTCCTTTCTTCTTGTATCTCATTTGATGTGTGGATTATGTTTTGGGTATTCCAGTTTTCTAGGTTAATATCCACTTATTAGTGAGTGCATACCATGATTCACCTTTTGAGTCTGAGTTACCTCACTTAGTATGATATTCTCTAGCTCCATCCATTTGCCTAAGAATTTCATGAATTCATTGTTTCTAATGGCTGAATAGTACTCCATTGTGTAGATATACCACATTTTTTGCATCCACTCTTCTGTTGAGGGATACCTGGGTTCTTTCCAGCATCTGGCAATTACAAATAGGGCTGCTATGAACATAGTAGAACATGTATCCTTATTACATGGTGGGGAGTCTTCTGGGTATATGCCCAGGAGTGGTATAGCAGGATCTTCTGGAAGTAGGGTGCCCAGTTTTCGGAGGAACCGCCAGACTGATTTCCAGAGTGGTTGTACCAATTTGCAACCCCACCAGCAGTGGAGGAGTGTTCCTCTTTCTCCACACCCTCTCCAACACCTGCTGTCTCCTGAATTTTTAATCTTAGCCATTCTGACTGGTGTAAGATGAAATCTTAGGGTTGTTTTGATTTGCATTTCCCTAATGACTAAGGAAGTTGAGCATTTTTTAAGATGCTTCTCCGCCATCCGAAGTTCTTCAGGTAAGAATTCTTTGTTTAACTCTGTACCCCATTTTTTAATAGGGTTGTTTGGTTTTCTGGAGTCTAACTTCTTGAGTTCTTTATATATATTGGATATTAGCCCTCTATCTGATGTAGGATTGGTGAAGATCTTTTCCCAATTTGTTGGTTGCCGATTTGTCCTCTTGATGGTGTCTTTTGCCTTACAGAAACTTTGTAATTTTATGAGGTCCCATTTGTCAATTCTTGCTCTTAGAGCATACGCTATTGGTGTTCTGTTCAGAAACTTTCTCCCTTTACCGATGTCCTCAAGGGTCTTCCCCAGTTTCTTTTCTATTAGCTTCAGAGTGTCTGGCTTTATGTGGAGGTCCTTGATCCATTTGGATTTGAGCTTAGTACAAGGAGACAAGGATGGATCAATTCGCATTCTTCTGCATGCTGACCTCCAGTTGAACCAGCACCATTTGTTGAAAAGGCTATCTTTTTTCCATTGGATGTTTTCAGCCTCTTTGTCGAGGATCAAGTGGCCATAGGTGTGTGGGTTCATTTCTGGATCTTCAATCCTGTTCCATTGATCCTCCTGCCTGTCACTGTACCAATACCATGCAGTTTTTAACACTATTGCTCTGTAGTATTGCTTGAGGTCAGGGATACTGATTCCCCCAGTTTTCCTTTTGTTGCTGAGAATAGTTTTAGCTATCCTGGGTTTTTTGTTGTTCCAGATGAATTTGATAATTGCTCTTTCTAACTCTGTGAAGAATTGAGTGGGGCATTTTTGTTTGGTTGGTTGGTTTAGTTTTGGTTTTTTGGATTTGGTTTTTCGAGACAGGGTTTCTCTGTGTAGCCCTGGCTGTCCTGGAACTCACTCTGTAGACCAGGCTGGCCTCAAATTCAGATATCTGCCTGCCTCTGCCTCCCAGAGTGCTGGGATTACAGGCGTGTGCCACCACTGCCTGGCTGGGCATTCTCTTAATTAGTGGTCCGTGTGTGAGAGTGAAGCCCATACCTGGGCTGGTGGCCCTGAGTTCTATAAGAAATCAGGCTGAGCACGCAATGGAGAACAGGCTCCTGCCTCCAGGTTCCTGTCCTGACATCCTTCAACGATGAACAGTGATATGGAAGTATAAGTCAAGTAAACCCTTTCCCCCCCAACTTGCTTTTCCGTCATGATGTTTCATCACAGCAATAGAAACCCTAAGACATCTTTCATCCTCGCTGGCTAGCACTGTCTGAAGGACTAGCTAGGCTAGGTAAAGGAGCAAACAGAGCTTTGGGATCCTGAATGATGGAGGATCTTTCTTCTAAAGTCCAGTGCTGGAGAGAAGCTACAATCTGCCCTGGACTAGACTGGCTGCCCTTGACTCGGGCATGGCCATGAAGCTCATCTCTTTACTTCTGCCCTTTTGTTATAATAACCAACCCTGGGCAAGCCAGTGTTCCAAAAATTTTAGAAGGTTGCAGGTCTCGTGATCAGGGCTCAAGGAAAGCCCCAGGAGCCCATTACATCGTGTCCTGAAGAATAGCCCTATACCACACATAGGTACCCTCAAGGGAAGCAGGAATGGAGGATCCAAGGAAACTATGAACACATTGTGCTTTACACTTTATCTTTTTGAGCTTCTAGAATGTTTTTCTGTACTGTAAATTTGCTTAACCATACATGCTACCCACAAAGCCCAGACCTGTTACTGATGTGAAACTCTGACACCCAAGTCCTTGTTTCTTCCAGTGCCTATTCACAACTGAGGCCCCTACATTATTGTCAAGGAGACTACCATCTCTGTCCCATAGGCAGGAATAACCATCCCAAACTTCAGCACACAAATGTATGACCTCACTTCTCAGGACCTAATCTGGCCTTCTAGCCAGGGATGTCAACAGACACCCAACCCCAAAACACAGCTCTCACATCAGAAAGTAAAAAGATACAGTTTATTCTAGAGCCAAATATGAGATAGCATGGCCCCTATACCATAAGTCATAAATTGATTTATGGTTAAAAAAAACAGTGCTAGAGATATCAGGTAGGCAGGTTATGGCATGGGAAACCTGGACTCTAGGCTTCAGACGCTGTCTGATGACATTCTCAGCCTGGCGTGATGAAAGCTGGTGGTCCTGTTTGAACATTCCAAATGGTTTGAAAAGCCCAAGGATGTTAGGTTACTCACAGAGATGGGCAATAACTGGTTATTAAGGTGACTAAAGATAGCCCAGGATAATTTGGCCCCAGACCTATAATATTCCAGCTCTCTATACTCACAGAAGCCTTCATCTGTCAATTAGCCTGGTAGTCTTTATGTGGGTGCAGCTTTGTCCTTGGGATTTCAGTCCATTTGTAAGAACCAGCTGCCAACACGTCCAGTGCCTCCAGGAGGCGGGAGTTGCCCTCCAAGACTTGAATATCTTCAATCACAGCAGGCAAGGAATCCTGAGAACCTCTGCACCATATTGAATCACAGCCTCCCAAAGTTCACGACTCCATAAGACCTGGAATATTATTTACAAATACTTCTTTTTGATATGATCAAGTTGTGATGTCATACTTGGTTGGTGTGAGGCCCAAATCCAATCACCCATGTCCTTACAAGGGAAGGAAGATCTGGGGCCAGGGCCAAAGGAGAGGACCTTGGGAAGACTAAGTAGTGATTGGACTGATGTAGGCCAAGCCAAGGAATGAAGATGCTTAGAAAGAGCTAGAAACTAGGAGGAAGCAGCAAAAAATTTCCCCAGAGGCTTCAAGAACAAGTGGCCCTACGACACCCAGACTTCAGACAGAGCTGGAACAAAATATGTTCCTGTGTTACAGCATCCAGTTGGTGGCAATGCTACAAGACAGCTTCCAAAATAAAATTACATAAAAAATCTGCTTAAAATAGAGCACCTACCTACTGTGTTATTTTTCCCATTGATGCAGCAACACACTCCCTAAAAAACAACTTACGGAAGGGAGGGTTTATTCTGGCTTACAGTCAGAGGACATGGTAGGCACATCATGGTGGGGAAGGCTTGGTGTCAGGAACCTGAGACTGCTGGTTACATGGCATCTGCAATCAGGAAGCAGAGAGAAGGATGTTGGTTTTCTGCTCCCATTCTCCTTTCTTATTGACTCTGAGGACTCCAGCCCATGGAGTGGTTCATCACAGAAGGGAGAAAAGCCCATGAGGCCCTGCCCTCCATGAAGGACTATTGGCAGTCAATGGCTCTTGGAGGGAGGGGTATCAATGTCTTTAATGATATAGCCATTCTCCTGAAACATTCTCTTTCAGGAGAAGTTCTAACTTAGAGCAAAAGAGAAGACCGGAGATTAGAGGAGACTTGTTGAGAAGAAGGTTCCGTCAGGATAGGCAGTGGATGAGCTGGGGATGTGGTGGGGTGATAAATGCATTATATAAATATATGGAATTGTCAAAACCATTTAAGTTTTTAAAAAGACAAATGTTTAAAGCAATGATATACTTAAAAAAGTCTTTGCAGGTTTGAATTTGAATAAAGAAATAAAATCTATAAGGGAGAAGAAGAGACAGAGACAGAAATTAGACAAGGCTGATGAAGTAATTAATAGCCTGGAGAGAAACATAAGGTATCCAGAATACAGCAAAGAGAGAAAAATGAAGAACAGAAAGAAACAGTGAGAAAATGTCTAAATAGAGTTCTAGAATGCAGAGAGAATAAAGACAGTAACAGAGAAAAAAGCTATATAGGAAAAAAGAACTTTCTGGAACTGATTTAAAACTTGAGTACTTGGGGCTAGAGATGGCTCCGTGATTAAGAGCGTTACTGCTCTTCCAGAGGTCCCAGGTTCATCTCCCAGAGACCATAGAGTGGCTCACAACAGACCCTAACTCTAGGAAATATGACACTGTCTGCTGACTCAGCGGGCACTAGTCTCTCTCTCTCTCTCTCTCTCTCTCTCTCACTCTCTCTCTCTCTCTCTCTCTCTCCTCCCTCTCCCCCTCCCCCTCTCCTTCTCCCCTCCTCCTCTCCCCTTTCCCCTCTCCCTTCCTCCTTCCCCTTCCCCTCTCCTTCTTCCTCTCTTTCTCTCTCCCTCTCTCTCCCTCCTCTCTCTCTCTCTCTCTCTCTCTCTCTCTCTCTCTCTCACACACACACACACACACAGGATACACAGATATACCTGCAGGGAAATCACAAACACATATAAAATAAATACTCTATCCTCTAAGAAGCAGGAAAACATGCTTCTAACCTAAAAGGAAACTCATTCACTAAAGACAGAGCCAGATTGATGGAGGAAGTAGACCATTAAGCAGCCATTAGGAAGGTCTCAAGTCAGCGCCTGAGCTTCCACCTTGTGAAACCAGATAAAGGATGACCAAGCAGGCAGAGGAGGGCCCTAGGCAGCTGACGTCAGTGACTCTAAAGCATAAAAGCAAGAGAAAAATCAATGAGATCAATAAGATGGATAAATCTCAGCAAAAGGGACAAAATAAAATAGAAAAGGAGAACAGGGCGGAGCGCTGGCTCAGTGTGGGTAAAGATGTTTGCTGCAGAAGCCTGGAGACCTGAATTCAAACCACTGGAACCCACACAGAGAAGGAATGGAAGAAGTGACTCCACAAAGCTGTCCTCTGACCTCCACACGTCCACTGTGGCACATAAGTGCCCACCCCACTCCTACTCCTCTGGCACACAATAGTAACAAGATTAAAATCTTTTAAAGAAAAAAGAAACAAATTGCCCACATGAGGAATGAAAGACACAAAATCACTGCAAAGCCTAAAGACAGTAAAAAGGACAATAAAGAAAACGAACCCCTCGAGCGCGTTCAGGCACAAACAATCCCCAATGATGAAATGGGAAGCTGCCTAACGGAAGGACCTGCTAGAACTTATCCAAGATGAAACAGTCCTGAATGGTCCTGTAACCACTACAGAAACTGAATGCATAATTTAAGAAAAACAACTTCCATAAAAGAACCAAGCACAGATGGTTTCATTGAATTCTACAAAACATTTAAGAAATAAACATCTCGGTTCTGCAGTCACTTCCAGGAAACAGGAGCCCAAAGAAAGTTCCCACCCACATTACGATGCCAGCACTGCCCTCTAAAGTTCCCGCCCCACATTATGATGCCAGTATTGCCCTCTTTTCAGAATTAGATGACAACAAGAAAATGTCAGACCTGAATCCCTCGTGGTTAGGTGTGAAATTCCCCAGCAAAATATTAGTGCATCATATCCAGTGCCGTACTAAATATGAACCATCGTAACTACTATAGTTTAGATCTGGTACAGCCCCACCAAGCCCATGTATCTCAAGCTGGGTCTCCAGGTCAGAAGGTACTCTAAGAGGTGAACCTAGAGAAAGGTTTTAATCACTGCGGTTATGCCTTCAAGGATTTGTGAGGCTCTGCTCTCCCTGCCTCCCCTCCCCCTTTTCCTCTCCCTCTCCATCCCCCTTCTTCCTGTTTTCCTGTCCTAGCCATGAGGTGAATGGCTTTTCTCCACCATCCACTCCTGTGCCTTTTGAAATAACCAAGAATATCTTGAACAGAATTAGAAACTCACATTATCCAACTGTTTAGCTTTACCAAAACTACATTGTGGAACCTGACAGATTCACACGGACACTACCATAGTTTTTGTTTGTTTGTTTGGTTGGTTGATTGGTTAGCTGGTTGGTTAATTGGTTGTTTTTGTTTTTTACACAGGTATGAGGCATACCAATAGAGGTAGGCCAGTCCTTGAGAGCAAGCTCTCTGCCCTACCTGACACTTTAGACTCCCTGCTCAGAGGACAGGGTCACCAAGAGACCCTTCACACCAGGCTGACCTCTAGTAACAACCTGCACTCATGCCTGTAGAGACAGGTCAGTGTCAAAGAGGGTGTCAGGCTTTAGAATACGACCCCTTGCTCCCCACCCAGAAGCCACCATACCTCCCTTCTGAATACTGGACTGAGAGTCTCTGGGGAGTTTATCCATCCACCTGGACTATTGTGTAGTGTTTCCTGCCCATTTTTCTCAGGTGGAGTATATGTGGATATACTGGGGGGGGGGAGGGAGGGATACGTGGATATACCCCCCCTCATCAGAGGTGGATGTCAGAGACTGTTAGGGCCTTGCAAGTGGGAAATAGGCTCAGCTATGATCCAACAGCTCCACCCCCCTTCCCTGGTTGAGCAACCCAAAGCACACCTGCCAGTCTTCAAATCTGGCTGCAGAAGACTAAGAAGGGGGAAGGGTCAAGATCACTGTTGCAAACATATAAGACCCCGTCATAAATCCCAGACTTCACATCATCATTCCCTGATTGACAGCTGCTGAGTGGTCAAAATGAGTTCTGGCCAGGTAAGTATGGAGAGTAAGTAGGACAGGCCCTACCTTTCAGCTCTTACCAGATGATGCCATGTGGGAATACTGACACCGTCATGCATACCAGTGGGTGTCAAAACAAGGTTTGGCCATAGTTTCTGTGTGGAATAATGGGTCTAGGGTCCCACCACGCATGTCACTGCTGGGTGGCAACAATTTCACAACTGACGTCAGTGATTCTCAACCTGTAAATCACAAGCTCTTTGGCAAACCTCTATCTCTAAAACATTTAAATTATGATTCATAACAGTAATAGAATTACAGTTATGAAGTAGCAACAAAAATAAGATTATGGTCAGGGGTCACCACAACATGATGAGCTGTGTTAAAGGGCCACAGCACTGGAAAGGCTGAGGGCCACTGACTGAGATAGATGCTGAGAGTGGCCAATTTCATTCATAGGCCCCACAGGGCCACCACTGTGCACAGTTTTGCTTCTGGACTAGTCATACAGTGTGAAGATGTAACTTAGCACCATCATCGGGATCAGGAAATTGATTCAGGGATGGGGCATGACTGGCCCAACACATAAACAGAATTCTGACCTCAGCCTTGAGAGCAGACTCTAAGAAAGCATCTCTCCAGCTCCACTCAGGACTGTGGAGGCTTGGGAGACGGGCTGTTGTATGGAAAGCTTCCTCTGCCAAGGCCGTTTCAATTTCCCTATTGTAGATTTTTGCACCTGGGTGACCTTATGCCGGGAGAGTTGTCATGGTAGCTCCAGAGAAGTCTAGGTCTAAAGAGCCATATGAAACCTTTGTCCTGTCTCTGTGACTCTTCTGTGTCCATGGTTATGGGCTGTGACCTGCCCATTTTCCCATGACTTCGTCAAACGTGCTCTCTGCATCCAATGTTTACTCTCAAAACATCTGTGTTCCTCTAGCATATTCTTGCAAATGCCCTCCTGAGGCTGAGCAGCTCCCAGAGAGAAGCAAACTGCACACCACAGCTGCTCTCTCCAGCCTCTGTTTTCAGCCAGGGGAGGCTGAAGTCACAATATCAAGCTCAAAGCAGTGATCATGGGACTGGCTGTGGCTGGCAGGGACACGGACTGCTCAAGTGTATGCAGATACCGTAGTGTAAGTTTAATTTTTTCAAAGCCTTAACCTCCCTTCTAGCCTACCCAACCACCAGAGATAGTGAGAAAGTAAGGACATGGGGGAAGTGGACATGTTTAGAAATGGTTCTTTGGAGCAGATCCCATCTCAGTTGTTAAGAAATCAGCAATTCAGTTCATAGGTCAGTAGTAGCAGCCTAATCTACTCGCAAAACCCTTCTCAGATACACCAGCAGCCCAGTTCAGTAGTGTTGGAATAGTGGCAGTGGTGGCACAACCTAGCAGGAATGGCCAGGCCTCGGCTGACTCAGCACAAGTCAGCAGGAGAGACCATGAGGGGCCCCAGAAGAAGTTCTCGGCTGTGTCTCTCTCTGCAAAGCAAAGAAAGATCAGCAAAGATGAGAGACCAACAAAGGTTTCACAGCTAACTCCCTGGCTCTCCCCCTGGGTATTCCCCACTGACACATCAAGACTCTGCAAGGCTAGGTACATCCTCTTCCACAGAGGCCCATATACAGGTAACAGCTTTTGGGATAGTCCTAGCTACAGTTTCTCAGGTCCACACATGCAGTTTGGTTTTTCAAAACAGGGTTTCTCTGTGTAATAGGCCTGTCTGTCTTGGAACTCAAATTGTAGACCAGGCTGGCCTTGAATTCACAGAGATTCTTCTACCTTTGCCTCCCTAGTGCTGGGATTAAAGGTGTGTGCTACCTACCCACCTTTTTGATTTAGCTCTTCTTAATTCTCATCCAGTGTCTTGGACAACTTGTAGCCAAGAAAAATAAATAGCGGTTGGATTGCAACTGACCAGAGACAAGGTTACTGAGCCTCAAAGCTCAAGGATCTCATTCCCCCTTGTCCCGGGGTCCAATGTCTTGCATTGGTCTCAGATTAGAGGCCTAATAGATTGCCTTGCTTAAGCATGTGCTGGGGTGAGGGCGCCCCCTGCAGCAGCCTCCTTGTATCAATATTTCTGCTGTACTATGCACCTTGCACTTTGTTATGATAGGTTTTCTGAAAACAGCAAGAGGTAGGGGGAGCAGACACTATTGCAATGCCTAGTCAATAGATAGGGAACCTGAAAGCGCATCTATAGTGTGCCACTGGGGCGATGAGAACTCCAAAGTGTGGCCTCAGAAGGCAGGAAAGTTCATCTCAGACTGAGGATGGTACCAAAGAAAAAATAATCAGCACCTGAAGAGCCTGGATTCACAAAAGACAGGAAGGAGCCAGGGTTACAGTTCAGCCTGTAGAACAGTTGTCTTGCATGTGCAAAGCACAGGGTTCAATCCCAGCATCTCATAAGCCAGTGACAGCAGCACACATGAACTCCTGTAGCCCCAGCACTCGGGAAGTGGAGGCAGCAGGCTGGGGAGTCCAAGAGCACCCTCAACTACATAGCAACTTTGAGACCCTGTATAAAATAATAGATTTGGAGCTGGGAGGGGGCTCAGTAAGTAAAGTGGATATCACACAAGCATGGGGACTGGAGTTTGGATCCCTAGCATCTGCATGTCTGAGGTATCAGAGTCAGGCAAATCCCTGGGCTGTCTCAGCAACCAGCTTAGTCAAAACAGCAAGTCCCAGGTCCAGTGAGAGACCCTGTCTTAAAAAATAAGATGGAGACCACTTAGGAAGACACCCAAAGTCAGTCACTATCCTACACACACACACACACACACACACACATACACGAACCTACCCATGCACACATTCACATGTATATACATATATATATATATGTGTGTGTGTGTGTATATATATATATATATATATATATATATATATATATATATATCACATGTGCATATGCACACACATGCAGGAGCTGGGAACACAGGCTGTTCAGTCAGGGTTCCAATCACATAAGATTCTGGGATCCCAGCAGAGAACTGCACAGAGATCTCTGTTACACACTCCTTACCCCCTGCACAGCCCCAGCTCCCAAGGGCACAAGATCCCACCAGACAGGAAGCAAATTGGTAAAAACTGGCTGTATCATGACCAGGGACCACAGGCTACCAGGCACTTGACTCCTTGTGGGGTTTGTCAGAAAGTAACCTTCTCCTGCCAGGACCAGGAGGAGAGCAGTACCTCTCCTGTTGTCACCAGGCTCATAGGTGGTTCCAGGAGGGAAGCAGGGCAGTAAGAGAGTTCAAGCACAGACCAGAGAGCAAGAGTTCCCAAGCCAGGTCGGTGACCCAAAGGAGACAATACAGAAGGTCAGCACATCCAACAGGGGTTCCTGCCAGTCTGACCAATAGGAACCCAGACCTTGCAGATAACTTGGGGGAATCTCAAGTTTCATTGTCACAGCATCAAACCTCTTATTGCCACCACACCACACGTCATTATATGATAGTATCCCAGCCTCAGAACACCAATGTCACCTCCATAGCAGCCCTGAGTCTTTATGTGATAGCATCTCAGCCTCAGAACACCAATGTCACCTCCACAACAGCCCTGAGTCACACATCATGCTGTTAATACTCTTCTCACTGTGTCTCAGTGTCACCATATCACAGCATCACCATGTCACAGGGTCCCTGCATCTCAGTCACCACATCAAACTTAGCCATGCCATGTGTCACCATTGCCTCTGACAAGTTTTCCAGGTCCAGTAAATTGCTGTGAAGAAAAGCACTTTAGAAGGTACCAGCCACTCCCAATTACCCACTCCAGACCCTCACACAGAGAATGCTCCCGAGACCTGGGCAGGTATTCACAGTGGCCATTGATACCCTCGGGCTATTCCTATAAAAGGTTTATGTGGCTCATTGATAGTTAAGTGCTAAGTACTGCCAAGAAATGTGTGTGGATCTACTTTTAGCATGGATTTCTGGATACAGGCCAGCAGCCACAGACACACAGCAGCTCAGGGAGCCTGTAGGTCTCCCCTGGTCTTTTCTTCAATATGCTTTTCCCATTAGGCCAGGCAAAAGTGTTCAGATTTCACCTTTGCTCCCCACAGTCATTGCCAGTTCTCTTGACCTAGGGCCAGTGCCAAAGCCACAAAAGATGGCTGAGGCTCACTGCATGGATTCCTTAATGTGGGAACAGCTGGAACCAGCCTCGGAGAAAGTAGAACTTGATGATTTTTAAGCCAGTGGCTTCCTAGCCTTCCCCTCTAGCAACTTAGTCCAGGTATTATTCACTTTCAAATGTTAGAAGACACCAGAGAAGAAACTAGCCCTAGTTTCAAAGACCCAGACCATCAGAGGTGATGGACAGATCCTAACCAGAACCTTCAGCTGAAGGGACAACTCAGAGGAACTTTTCCAAAAGATCATTGTGAACCATGGGATTAGATAAAGCCGGGATATTTGTGAACACACTTCAGTTTGATCCCCAAAGATGAGCCCTGCCTTCCTAGCAGGTCCTTGAAAGTGACCTTGTGCAGTGGTGGCCAGACCAGCAAGACAGACCCAGAAGACATGCACAGCGTAATTACAACTTTTGTTTATGAATCTTAAAGGGACAAGCACCACACTGTGTAGTACAGCATGCCTTTGGCAGTGACCTTGACTATTCCTCCCTCCTGACCCCTGACCCCAGCCTAGGAGCCATTTGCTTCCCTTAGCTAGTTCCCAGCACCTGCCAGTCCAGTTCCTAATGTAGCTGGAGTGTGAGATGTCCACCATGGGCCTATGTGTTGGAACACTTAGTCCCAGCAAATAGGTGCTCATTTGGAAGATTGTAGATCTGGGTCATGGTAGAGTGGGAGAAGGGAAGGTCTCAGTGGTTCCAGTTAGGCCCTCTGTCCAACCCAAGCACACTTTCTCTGTGTCTCTGTCACAGTCTTTATCTCTTATCTCCTTCCTGGCCCCCAGTCCATTGTTCCTTTAGCTTTGATTCTTCAGTTCTGTGCATGGTAACATCCCATCTTTTACCATGGGGTGGGGGCCTGTCAAATATAAGGAAGCTTTACTTTCCCTCAGCAAAGGGACATTACCTTCTCCAAGGCTTAACCTGGAAACCCCCTGCCTCTTAAGAACCCTACAGGCTGGGGCTGGAGAGATGGCTCAGCTGTTAAGAGCACTGATTAGTCTGCTAGACAATCTGAGTTCAATTCCCAGCAACTACATGGTGGCTCACAACCATCTGTAATGGGATCAGATGCCCTCTTCTGGTGTGTCTGAAGACAGTGGCAGTGTACTCACATATTAATTAATTAATTGACTAATTAATTAATAGAACCCTACAGGCCAGAATGAGCTCTGGGCTGGCTTTAAGCTGTGGAGAAGCATCTCCTGAACCCCACACAGGGGAGCAAAGTGCCTGGTGATAACACAGAGAACTAAGAACCCCATGGCCTTGCACCAGCAGGAGAGAAGCAAGACCCAGTTCCCTCCAAGTTAAGAGTCCAGAGCATGGCCATTCCTGGGACCCTGAGAGAGAAAGATAAACTGTGGGAGGAAATGCAGGGAGGGAATTAAGTGTCTGAGACCGCCCAGTGACTACACGGAGGCCAGGCGGCCAGTGTCTCCCTCGGCTTTTCTTTGAGGGACAAGGATTCTGAGTTGCAGCTTTCACTCAAAGCATCCAGCGGAGCAGCCAGGCTCAGGGCATGACCTCCCTGATCACCTAAGAAGCCCTTGCCTAATGAAGGTTTACTTTCTGTCTAGACTCCAGGATTTGATATGTACACATCCTCTGGAGTATACATACTGATAAAATCATTAAAAAGTAACAGGTAAACTAACCAACAAAAGGCTTTCCCACTGTAGTAAGTGTGTGGAAAGAAATGGAGAGAGTGTGCTGAGTGGGAATTACAGGAGAACCCCCTCCAACACACACACACACACACACACACACACACACACACACACACACACCTGAGGTCTGACTCAGGTAACATCCAAGCCCCAAGAAACATCACACTAGCCCAATGCAGCCCAGCCTCAGATGGTTGCCCCATCTACCTGGGTCATAATTGACAGACAGCCTCCACAAGAAAAGAGGCCAGGCACCACTCCCAGATGGCCTCTGTACTCCTGGCTTATCAGCCATGGCCAGCATGGTGCCAAAACATGTCAGTAGCTATGGCCAGCTCCAACCTGTACCCCAGTAGTTTCTTATTATCTGTCTTCTTGGGGGCACTATATCCACCTAATCCTAGACAGATGCAGAGCAGACATTCTTCTGCCTTGTCCCTGTCCTTGAGTGGTCCTAGGAAGCCTTCCCACCCACAGCGCCTTACAAGTAGCACAGTCATGAGACAAACTCGTCCCTACTCCTGTCCTCTCTGCTCCGTCCACCCTGGATCAGCCTGGATAAGCCAGACAAGGAAGGGAGACCTCACACTGCAGCTTCCGCCCAGAGAGGAAGTCATCCTCTGTCTCTTTGAGCAGAATCACAAGGGTTCTGGGGCATTGCTGAGTCCCATAAATTGAGGCAAAGTATGCTAAGCTTGAAATGGCTCCCAGGTATTGTGGTATACAAGCCACACCCTTCCCTGCCTTCCTGAATTTTCTACAGCGTTTCTGGCTTTGCTCCCTCTTCACCTTTCCATTTAGCTGCTCTTCCCTGGGCTCTGTTGTAAGTCCCCACGCCGGAACCTTTATATTGAGGGTCCTGGCTGTCTTCTTCATGGTTCAGTTTGACCCTTCTTCTGAGTCTGCCTTCCACTCAAGCCATCTCAGCCACCCCTGTTACAAGAACTTCCTTGCCACCAGTCTCCCAACCCATCTACATCTCTAGCTCAGTTTACAGCCACATATCAGGAAGGCTGCAGCCACCTGCTCCAATCTGGCCCACCAAAGGCAAAGGCTTTCAAAGCTCCTGTAGATCCAATTTAAGGTCTTTCTCTACTGGGGTCCCAACCTCTGCTTCCAAAAGAAAGTCAGAAGGGTGGGCAGTGCTTGCCGAACCCTCAGCTCAGCAGCCAAAGACGGCCTGAGAGTCACAGGCAGGACAACAGCTTCCCCTTTCTCAAGCACAGCTGATATTGGCAAGTTCTTAGTCAAGTACGGTTACCGTGAAAGAAAACCAAATCCTCTCCCATAGAGAGAGCAGGCTGGGGGCTCCAGCAAGAATTCCCCAGCCTGCTCTTGGGGTCCATACCTTTGTCCCAGTCTTCTCCTTAGCTATGCCACTAAATCAAACAAGGACCAACTGAACCAGCACTGAGCCCAGATGGAGAATGTCTACACATGCTCCCAAACATACAGCACAGGCCAATGATGGCTCCTGGGACCATGATACCCCCCTCCGACATTCTATAGGCACAGAACACTGGGGTGTGGGGCACACTCAACAGCTGACTCTAACCGACTGCTTACAAAACTCTTGCACTTTTGTCCCTGAGGATGAGAGATGACTCCAGTTTGCATTTCCCAGAGTCCCCAGAGGCACAGGGCCTTGCTGACTCATCTACATAGTTGTTTCTGTGGTCACCTCCAAAATATATCGCTCCCTCCAACCCTAATCTAAGAGATTGTTTCTGAACCAGAAGACTGAACCAAGATAAGGACCAAGCTAGGGTTCTGGAGGGGACAGGCTGCTTCTTCCAGAGTTCCCACAGTGATGAGAGAAGCCAAGACATTAGGACCTCAGATACTGTCTCATGAAATCCTACTGTGGGCCTTTGAAGTGGGTATTATATGGGAACTGAAGCTCAGAAGTGCCCTAGTATACCATGGGAACAGGTACAGCTGAGGACCAAGCCCAGATTCAGCCTCCTCCATCATTCTGATGGGATGGGCAGAAGTGGGGAAAGCAGTGGACATTTCCAGGCATTTCATGAAGATGACTAGAAACCATCCCATTGGGTCCGTGAGTGTGACAGGAATATGGTCAGTCGGCAGGGGGGACTCGTTTGAGGCCCGTTGCCCCCTGGGCCTCCCCATGTCAAACCACCTGGGGACACAGATGGTAGGCCAGCCCCACATATGGAGTGGCCTCACCTCCCTTTCTCCCTGTTTCAAAAAGCCTACAGCTCAGCTTTCTTCTTAACACTGAGCTAATGAGAAGCATATTTTACTTCCTCGGGGGAGGCAGCTGTGGGGTGGAAATCGGAAGTGCAAACTGGTGCGGATGAATCATCCCACTGCTGTTGATTAATTTTTTTTTTTTTACAGCGATGTTTTCATGGTTTCTGAGAACACATGGAAGGGTAAAGCTCATCTCTCCTGTGACTGGCAATAACTATTTGGACTAGAGTTCAAAAGGCCAGAGATGTTGAAACAGCAGAGAGCTGGGCCATGACCTTCGGGCTAGGCATGGTCCACATAGACTCGTCACGTTGAGACCAGACAAAAAAGACCAATCTACACTAGACACCTTTCTGTGTGTCTGTCCGTCCGTCCGTCCGTCCGTCTGTCTGTAACTATCTCCCTCTCCTTCCTCCCTCTCTTTCTTCCCTCATTCTTCCCTCTCCCTTCCTCCATTCCTCCCTCCCTCCACAACTCTTTCTTTCTTTGCTTTTCTCTCTAAACCCAGGGTTTTGAACACACCAGGCAAGCACTCTCCCAAGGTGCCTATTTCTGTCAAAATCCACCACCGTGCCTGTGGAGGCCTGGCAGGAGATCACTGTGCCATCCCATGGGGATTGAGGTAAGCTTAATCATGGACCTACTTATAAAGATAGGTGAAATAAAGATGTGGGGACATTGGGGTACCCAGAAATGCTATAGGGTTAAGAAAGAGAGGGATTCTTATACGCTCCACAGAGGAGGCGTGAAGCAGCAGAGACTGAGGCTCTTAGAGGTCCCACAGGGATTGATCCTGGGAATAAACTCTCAGCCTCTCTCTCCTCCCACGGGCTCCTACAGCAGTGATTCGCAATCTCTAGGTCATGACCCCTTTGGCAAGCCTCTAGCTCCAAAAATATTTACATTACGACTCATACCACTAGCAAAATTACAGTTATGAAGTTGCTGGAGCACAGGACCTCAGAAGGCAAGAGATAAACTGTGTACAATGAGGGGCTGTGTGTATGTGTGCATAACTTCATGTGTGCATGTATGTATGTGTGTGCATGTGGGTATTTATGTGTGTACATGTATGTACATGTGTACATGACTATATTGGTATAAGTATGTGTGTATATTCTCTCTCCTTCTTGCAAAGATACCTAGATCGATCACAGGGCTATGTATGGCCCCACCTCCAAACACCATAATCAGGTTAAGTTTCAACCCCCTTGATATCATTAGCATGTGATTTGGGAGATTGAAACCCTGCACCAGTTAAGGAACAAGGCAGAAGGAGTGGCAGGCTACATGCAATCCAGTAGCCATTCTGTATCAATGAGAGGAAAGGCTGCCTATAAACACACAATAGCAAGAGCCACAGACAAAGAGCAAAACACCATGGCTACAGGATGTGAGTCCCGGCTCAAATAATGCCTAACACAGTTAACCTGCATGTTAAGAAATCCCCTGTCTTGGTGATGCCTCGAACCTTCTGATGCCATATTGCTTTTAGGTGACAGGCAGGATACTGAGGGCCAGGCACAGCAAGCCTACTTCTTTCAAAACCAAGCTTCAAGACATGACAACTCTATGAAGATGAGACTCAAAGCATGCATCTGCTTCTCCTGAAAGGGATGATTGGGGATGACCTCATGGGGCCAATGCAGTGAGCTCCCCCACTCTGCCAAGGGTACTGAACCTTTGCTCAGCCTCACTGGAAAAGACAGGATAGCATGGTGGTTATTACCAGCCAGGGGCCAGGCTTTGCTGGCTCTGCTCTTGAGTTTGATCCTAGCTCTACCCTTTGCTTCCTGATCCTCTTGAGAAACTTTCTTCAACCTCTCTGGACCTCCATCGATGCATCTGAGGATCGTACCCCCTACTCCACTCTGTTAAGAATCAAGTTAACACCTGTAAAGTCTTTAGCAGAGGGGGTGGGCTCAGAGTTAGCCTCACCAAAAGATGTCAGCTGCCATCAATGTAGTTATATCAGACATTCATCCTTCTTGAGTGAGGTTCCCATTGGAGGCTCTGCCTTCTAGGTCCTTGACCTTGTGGGAGAGTTCTTCCATACACCTCATCCCCTTTGACACATTTCTTTGCAGGTTCTAATGAATCCTGTTCTTGAACTTGGCCTGTGGTTCATCTTGAACCCACCACACCTGAAAGCCAAAACACATGAGGCTAAATGATCTGCAGCCTTTGCCCAGCCCAAGATGGCAACATATTTTCATTCTCCATAGCAGAAAACCCTCCACACCAGACAATGGGAGAGGTGTGCTGGTTAATATTGACTGTCAACTTGATGAGCTGTGGAGCCAACTAAGAGACACACCTCTGTGTGGGGAGTGTAGGATAGGTGTGGGAGGTGGAGAGATGGGAAGGATCTGGGGTGAGGGGTGTTTCCAGATAGGATTTAACTAAGGGAGTTAGAGTGGGCCTGTCCCTTCAAACAGACCCCCAGATATAATGGGGTCCAAGAAGGTAGCAGTGCAAGCTTCCCACCTTCCCTTATTACTGAGCCAGTATGTCTATCACTGCCGCTGCCACAGCCTACAACCACATCCCCACTTATAGCAGCCTCCAGCTGCCTCAGCCACCACATAGTCTGAAGTCTAACAGTCCCCAGGAAGTCTTCTAGACCTCCAGTGACAGGTTGGGACTGCTGAGGAGTTCAACCTCATGGACCCAGTTGCTTCCAAGTGCTCAGCCTCCACAGTGTACTGGCAGCCGTTGCTGGACTACCCAGCCCCTATCGTGTAAGCCAGGCTATTTAATCCCTTTGACATGGGTGCAGGGTGTCAAGCTCAGTGCCTCATGCTTATGCTACAAGAATTTTACCGACTGAGTCATCTCCTCAGCTCCCAAATATAACAAATACTTATAAATTAAATACTTAATGGATACCATTCACAACTACAAATCAACACATAAAAACAAATTTCACTGTATACATTTCTGGGGAAAAGGTATAAGGGGTCAAAACAGGTACAAGAGGAAATTGAAAAGTTTAACCTCATAGCTGAATAGCCAGGAAAGGAGGTAAAACTCTTGGGAAAGCAGCAGAAAAACTCATAAACAGTCGGAAATTCAGTAGTGACCAGACACATGTTCAACATACAAAAACAAAAAACAAAAGTTCACAGGAAATGCAGTCAGTATGATAATATCTATCAGAGTAGCAGGAAACAGAAAATCTAGGACTGGTCCTATAGAGGATGCATGAGATTGCTACAGAGAGTTATTCAAGGGTCTGATAGAGGAACAGAAGATGATGCTAGGGTGGGGCTGGCGCTTAGCGTTTAGTGCTAGCTTGACATACTCCAGGCTCTGTGTCTGTCTTAGAGTTTTATTGCTATAATGAGACACCATGAACATGGCAACTCTTATAAGGAAAACATTCAATCAAGGCTGGCTTACAGGTTCAGAGGTTTAGTCTACGATCATCATAGGAGGACATGGTGGCATGCAGGCAGACAGGGTGCTAGAAAAGGAGCTGGGAGTTCTACATCACGATCCCATAGGCAGCAGCGGGAGACTGTGTTCTACACCATCCTGGGTGTAGCTTGAGCATCTAAGACGTCAAAGCCCACCCCCACAGTGACATGCTTCCTAACAAGTTCACACCCCTATTCCAACAAGGACACCTCTCCCAATAGTGCTACTCCCTATGAGCCCAGCATTCAAACACATAAGTCTATTGGGCTTTACCTATTCAAACCACCACATTTCACTTCCTGGCCACCATAGACTTGTAGCTATTACACAATGCAAATGCATTTAATCCAACATCAAAAGTCCCCACAGCCCATCACAGTCTCAAGGATGTTTAAAAGTCCAAAATTCAAAGTCTCTTCTGAGATTCATGCAGTCTCTTAACTGTAATCCCCTATAAAATCAAAATCAAAAAACCAGACCATGTACTTCCAACATATAATGACACAGGATATACATTACCATTCCAAAATGTACAGAAGGGAGCACAGTGAAGAAATACTGAACCAAGCAAGCCCAAAACGCAGCTGAACAAACTCTAAACATTGCAACTCAGTGTCTGATGTCAGTGCACTCTTCAGATGGCTAACTTTTTGTTGACTGCAACATACTTCTTCCTCTTGAGCTGGTGGATGCTGTTAGCAGCTTTCCTTGGCTGGTATCCCACGGTTCTGGCATCTCCAGCATCTTGGTGTCTTCAACAAAATTCAGGCTTCACTTTCACAACTTCACACAATGACTTCTCTGGGCCTCCATGAAGGGACAACCCTGTCTGTGCCTGGCCTCAGGGGCTTTCCTTAGGGGGATTCCATGCCCCTTTCTTCTATTCTTGATTCTAAAGAACCACATGACTGAAGCTACCAAGTACTGTTGCTTGCTGGGGCTGGAATTTAGCCCCCTTGTTCAAGCACATCTTTACCAGCTTTCTGTTTCTGATGGTTTCCTTCACTGCCTAATCTTGCCTGTTTAGAGCTTGCTCTGTAGACCAGGCTGGCCTTGAACTCAGAGATCTACATGTCTCTGCTTACTGCATGCTGAGATTAAAAGCACGTACCACCACCTCCCTGGACCTAAACTGTTCTTTAATTCCTTTTCACGAGATGGAAGATTAGCTGGGTAGGATCATGCCCTGGAGTCACGGCTCCCTTTATTCCATTTAATATTTTTAACCTGTTTGCTTGACCACAGGATTTAGCTCCATTTCAATTCCTGATGCCTGTTTTCTCCTTGAAGCATACAATTTGTATTTTTCCTTACTCAACTTGCTCCTTTTCATCAAAATACTCTTCATAAGAGTGATCATTACTAACCATGCAACAGCCTATACCAGTCTGTTTTCCTTTGCCAATGCAATTAATCCAAAACTCTTCACTTTAGTTTCAAACAAACATTTTGGATAAGGGAAAAAAGTAGTCACATTCTTGTGAAAATATCATATGAACAGTCTCTAGGTCATATACTAAAATTCTTCCCCTCTAAAACCTCTTGAGCCAGACCCCCACAATTCAGCATCACTGTCTTCCATGTTCCTACTAGGATGACGTATTAAGTCCTGCTTAAAACATTCTACTCCTTGTCTAATCCAAAATTCCCAAATCCACATTCCTCCAAACAAAAGCATCATCAGGCCTATGCCATCAATACCCCACTACTGGTACCAACTTCAGTCTTAGGGTTTTCTTGCTGTAAAGAGACACCATGGCCAGCACAACTTGTATGAGCCTGGCTTACAGTTTCAGAGGTTCAATTTAAAACCAAACAGTGATACACTTCCTCTAACAAGGCCACAGCTACTCCAACAAGGCCACACCTTCTAATAGTGCCACTTACTTTGAGTCAAACATTGAAACACAGGAGTCTGTGGGGACCATACCTATTCAAAACACCACAGTGTCTCAAGTCTTCTTAAGAACTATTTTATTTTAATGTTTATAGGTGTTTTTTCTACACATATATCTATGCATCAATTATGTGCCTAATGCCTGCAGAAGAGGACTTTAGATCCCCCTGAAACTAGAATTATAGACAGTTGTGAGCTGGGAATCAGGTCAGACAATGTGAGCTCTGAGAATTGAACCCAGGTCCTCTGGGAAAGAAGTCAATGCTCTTAGCATCTGAGCCATCTCTCCTGCATCTCTAGCCCCCTCCTAAGAACTTTTTTTTAAGTGAGGCAGGTCCTATTCATAAACAGCAAGCACACTGTCTTGGGCAATTTTCATCAAGCTAATCTATAAATTAAAAGCCAATTACGTACAATGAAAAGCACAGAAACGTTTTCCAGGGACTTTACAAATAGATTTGAAAATCCCTATGAAAAATAAAGATTCAGGGCTAGGGAGTGACTCAGTAGCTAAAATGCTGACTACACAGGGATGAGGGATGAATCCAAGCACCCACATAAAAGGTGGGCGTGGCAGTGAACATATACAACCTCAACGCTGGGGGACAGGCAGACCCTAGGGGCCAAATATGCAGTCTCCAGGTTCAGTGAGAGACGATCCCAAAATAAAGTAGAGGCTAGGTTTGATGGCATACGCCTTTAATCCCAGCACTCAGGAGGCAGAAGCAGGCAGATCTCTATTAGTGAACAATAACCTGATCTACAAAGTGAGTTCCATGCCAGCAAAGGCTACAAAGGGAGACCCCGTAAATAAATAAATAAATAAATAAATAAATAAATAAATAAATAAATAATAAAGTGGAGAGGGATAGAGGAAGATACCCAATGTTTAATTCATTCTCTCTCTCTCTCTCTCTCTCTCTCTCTCTCTCTCTCTCTCTCTCTCACACACACACACACACACACACACACACACACTTTGACACACAAAATATTTATGAATAACTAAAATAATCTTTTTAACAAGCATCTAAAGGGCAGACTGGAGAGAGGGTTCAATGGTTAAGAGCACTGACTGTTCTTTCAAAGGTCCTCAGTTCAATTCCCAGCAACCACATGGTAGCTCACAACACTCTGTAATGGGATCTTATGCCCTCTTCTGGTATGCCTGAAGACAGTGACAGTGTACTCGTATACATAAAATAAAAATTTTTAAAAGCATATAAGGAGTGACAGTAACACAAAAATACATGAAAAAATCAAAATGCAATTAAAATTCAGAGTCAGCTCCCATGATGGAAACGGCACTGAGAGGAGAGCACCAGAGATGAGTGAATGAGTCTAGAATTGAAGCTCCTACCACACAGAAACCATGGTGCAGATGGTGCTGACAGGCCCAGATTCCAGACACAGCATGACCTTACAAACACTGGACTATTTCCTTTTGTTTTTGAGATGGGGTCTCAGATAAACCATGTTCTTCTCAAGCTTGTTATATTGCCAAGAACAGCCTTGGACATCTGATCTTTCTGCCCCTACCTCCTAGGTGCTGGGATTACAGGCATGTGCCATGTCTGGTTTTATGAAGTGCTGGGGGTTAAACCCAGGGTTTATGTATGGTAATCTAGCACTTTACCTATGGTCCACATCCCCATCATCCATCTATACATATGGCCATCACTATCTTGGTATTGTATAGTATGTCCCCCCATGATTTCAACTTATAGTCATGACTTTTCCCTGATGTGTAATACACTTATAAAATTCAAATGTTTTCTGTATGGGAGAGTGGCTGGCAGAAACAGCTTCTAAATAGCAGCAGGCTCTTGAAATCCTTACACTGAATTTAAGCATCTAAATAGTCAGGATTTCTCAAAAGCAAGATAAGTAACTGAAATACTTGTCCTCTAAAACCATACAGACAGCTGGATATCACAGCACAGGCCTGTAATCCCCCATCCCTGGGAGGGGGGGGTGGGTACAGGGGATGACAAGTTTCAGACCAGCCTGAGATACAAAAGGAGTTTCAGATCTATCTCAGCTATGTAGTGAGACCTTGTTTCAATAAACAAGCAGAAAGTTAATTTTAAAAATAAAGAGAAACACTGGGAAGACGGCTCAGTTGGTAAAGTGCTTGCTGTGTGGGCACACAGATCTGAGCAGTCCCCAGAGCCCACATCAAAAAACACAGGCATGGTGAAAGTCCAATACTGGAAATGTAAAAACAAGCAGATCCCTGGGGCTCACTGACCAACAGCCTTGCCTCCTTGGCAAGCTCCAGGCCAGTGAGAAACCAAATAAATAAATAGTCTCTTAAAAGATGGGCTGTGCCTGAAAAACAGCTGAGGTTGTCTTCTAACCAGCACACACATGCACCTGCACACATGCATACCTGCACACATGTACCCACACCACATGCACCACATGCACATGCATTCACAAATGTACACTCATACACATGCATCCACATCTACATGCTCTTGCACACATGTGTACATGCACACATACACCCATACACACGTGCACCCATACACACACACATGAGATAAAAGTAAGTTAAAGCAATAGTATACTACCCAGGATTAGCATTACCCTCCACCACCCTCAATAAAACAGTCCAGGAGGAGGCAAACTAAGGAAACAAGAGGCATATCTGTGTCCAAGCCACCATCACTTTCTTTAGAAACAGGGACAGTTGGTATTCTAGAAAGAACTAAACAGATACGATATCTGTGGCATTTGGAGAGACTACAAATGTAAGCAAGACAGGAATACAAAAAGTGAAAACATTGTGTGTGTGTGTGTGTGTGTGTGTATATATATATATATATATATATATAGTAATTCAATATATGAACATATATTGAATTACTATGTGGCTCATATCAGAATGTATTATATGCAACACATATTCCAAATAACTCAAGGACTACATATGAAAGTTAAATTATAAAACTAATAAAAGCAAAGGAAAAAGGCATTAGGTTCTCAGAAAGAATTGCTTCTAAAAGTCACTAAAAGAACAAACCATAAGAAGGAAAATAACAGATCTCAATTTCATCAAAGTTAAAAGTTTCTATTTGAAAAGGAATTCCCCAGACAAGGAAGCATGAGCAAGTCACGGGAGAATGACTTCCCAATGTCTGAAACTGATAGGGAATCATTATCCAAATTATAAAAGTAACCCTTACAGGTCAGCAAGCAGAAGACAGTCAACCCCAGGAGGATAGTCAGGAGTAGACACATCACAGCTGAGGGACCCTGTGGTCCACCAAGCAAATGAGCAAGCTCTCCATTTCTGGGAACCAGAAATGAGGAAGTGCCTGCCTTATATCCTCCTGATTGACAGGAACCAGGTGCTATGGTTTGTAGACTCTGCAGTAGGGGACAGACTAGTGCAAGTTTTTTAGTGTCACCAGACATACTTCATTGAATGTGTATACACTGAGGGTGCTTGGAGTCACAGCTGCATATGTACCCATAGGAGAGGATTTCATGCACTCCTCCTATGTATAAATTAGTAGGGAGCCAGAGAAGGGTACTCAACCACCCCTGCTTAAGACAAAGAACATCAGGAAATGCATGCCATGGCTCAGGGATTTAGAAGGTTTAGTAGTTTCTTCTTCTTCTTCTTCTTCTTCTTCTTCTTCTTCTTCTTCTTCTTCTTCTGCTGCTGCTGCTGCTGCTGCTGCTGCTGCTGCTGCTGCTGCTTCTTTTTCTCTTCTTCTTCTTCTTCTTCTTCTTCTTCTTCTTCTTCTTCTTCTTCTTCTTCTTCTTCTTCTTCTTCTTTTTCTTCTGTATACTCATATACTAGAAATTAGAGAAGATTCACTAACATCTATAAAGACAATCTTAAAAATACGCCAGGATGTATCTTTGTTGAGAGAGTGCTTACCTCACACAGAGGAGGCCCTCGGTTTGATTCCTGTGTTTGCCACAGGAATCAAACAAGTTAGCCATGGCAGTGCATGCCTGTAATTCCAGCAGGAGGTGGAAGGGGGCGCTGTGGGGTGTAGTGGAACCAGAACTACAAGGTCATCCTCAGCTACACATCAAATTCAAAGCCAGCCTGGGGCACAGGAGACACTGTCTTTAAATATATATATAAAACAATAATGTTCAAGGGGAATAAAGGAAAACAGTCCGGTGCTAGTTGTGGATCAATTTTAAGCACATACAAAATAGCACTAGACATTTTTCAAGGAGCCGCTTATTTTCAAATAAATGTATGATATATTGAAAGAAGATTGGAAGAACAAAGATTAATGGGCAAGGCTGTGTGTCATGGTATTTGGGAGAGGGAAACTAGAGGGGGAAAGCAGAAAGGGAAAATTATGCAAACAGCTGCCCAGAAGGGAGCAGATCCTCTCCTGTGCTGCTGAGTCTGCCAAAGTCCTGATGGTCCTTGACTACGGTGGGTCAGCACCGCTCATGCCCATGTGCCTGAGAACCCAACTGGAGGCCACTTCCCGCCATGGAAAACTGGGTTCTATGAATAGAGGATGTCCCAGTTTGATCTGAAGCCCAGGTGAGAACAGCAAGCCAGTGTAGCCTCCTCTTGTCTCCTGTCCTCCTGTCCTACTGGCCTACTGTCCAGCCAGGCACCCACAGCCTCCACCACCTTGCTCCTACCCACCTACATTCCCACACTGCCCCTGAAACCCGTGCCCTCAGCCCAGCTCCCTGCCCTCACTCTTACCCTCTACAGACTTCTGCAGAAGTCCTTCACCCAGACAGGGTGGCAGAAGCCCAAATGAGAACACAGAGGGAGGGGAATGGTGGTGAGGTCTAAACTACATGTTCTCAGCCATGGGCCCCCCCTTACCCTGCCCAAGACGCCTCTCAGTATAGCTCTCGAAAGGTCCTGGCCCACACTGAAGGTGGACCTCAGAGTCAAGAATCTGGAAAGGTGTGGGGTGGTGGTGGCACACGCCTGTAATCCCAACACTTAGGAGGCAGAGGCAGGCGTATGTCTGAGTTGGAGGCCAGCCTGGTCTACAAAGTGAGTTCAGTACAGCCAGGGCTATACAGAGAAACCGTGTCTCCAAAAAACAAAAACAAAAAAACAAAAACAACAACAACAACAAAAAGAATCTGGAAAGGTGTCCTGAGTATGGCCCAGGTGACAGCCTCCCTCTGGTGCTGTGTGCTGTGTGCTACCAAGCGTTATTTCTTGTTACTTAGGTGTCCATCCTGATCATCACTGGCCAACAGAAAGGAATGATGGATGACCTTCTAGGTCAGGGACTCCACAGGGAATGGACAGGGGTGGACAGCTACCCTCCCTCCCTCTTCCTGCTGAAGCCATATGCCAAGAAACTAAGTGCTTCAGGACCTTGGAGAGAGGGACACTTAACGGGTGGTACTTGTTTATCTTCACCACAGTGACATATACAGTGAAGGCCCCAGGGCAATGGTAGTGTGTTTCCAAGCTAAAGGCAGGCTTGTGAAGTCTATGAAGGGGAGTAGAGGGAGAAGAAAGAGGGAGGGAGAAAGAGGGAGAAGAGAAAGAAGGGCCATCAGCCGTGCAGCCAGATGGCCTTGGTCTCAGAGCATGCCGATCAAGCAAAGGAGGAGAGAAGCCCTTTCACAGGGCAGTTCCTTATGCCAGCCTGGCCACGACATAAGCCTCATGAAAATACGGAGCTAAGCATATCTAACAATCTCCCAGGCAAATAAAACTTATCTTTTAAAAATATGAGTCTTATTTTTTTGTTGTTGTTTTGTTTGTTTTGTTTTTTAGGCATTTTGGCCCCACTTTGGTTTAATTCCCACAGGATTCCAAATGGAACTCTTGCTGTTTCTAGAAGGGCCATCCTGTGATTGTGGCCTACAAGGGCCTCCTCTACTCTAAAGCTCTTCCTCCTTCTCTTAGCTCTGGCCTCCATGAGCTGTCCCCAAGCCTGGCCCACTCTTCCCAGCCTCTGTGCAGGGCTGGATCCAGGGCTGCTGGGAAGACTCAGCCATTGGGTCCCAGAGAACCCCTGAACAGTCTTACTACAGAGAGCTAGCTGAGTCCTTAAAACCCTTGTGAGACCCAAAACAGCTCTCACTGGCTCTTACAACAGCCCCAGAGGAGAACACCACAACTCACTGCAGTAAGGAAATAGTCTCAGATGGGAGCAAGGTGCCCAGAGTCACACAGATAATCACCCAAACCTCAAGTAAAAGAATGCATGCTCTTTGCCAGGTGCGTACCACCTTCTCCTCAGGTGATCAAACTCCAAGGCAAGGGCTGAGTGCCAGCCCACCCCAGCCCCTACCACCTAACCCTAACCCCCCTAGGGTGTGTCTCCAGAACACAGTCCTCTCTGGTACAGTCACCATCCAGACTGGGAGCATCAGAAATCCAACTCAACCCAGCTTCCCAGCCAGGCCCTGCCTTTATCAAAGTCCCTCCTCCCTAGGAATCAGGGCCTGGATCTAAGGAAACCACAAGGAAGACAGTCACTGGAAAAGCAGAACCTGGCAGGAAAATCTAAAGATGTTACTAACAAACATAGGGACATGAAGAAGGCCAGTGGAGAAGGGGGTTGAAAGATATTAGACATCATCAATCAGAAGTCCTGGCCCACCCTGGGGATACATAGATAGATAGATAGATAGATAGATAGATAGATAGATAGATAGACAGATAGATACTCTAAGCAGAGCTCTAGCAGGCCAGGGTACATCCTCACACAGGCCAGAACACAGAGTGCTCATGAGGAGCTTGCTAAATTCTTACCCTGGGTCACAGGAAGTCTGTAAGTTGAGCCATATTAGGCTGTAGCCTGTATTGGGACAGACTTAATGGCCTGGGTCATAGTCGCCACCAACATAAAGTGTTCTTGTTCCCCAGTGACTTTAACAAGGTATTTATGGGCCGGAGACAACTCTGGGCTTATGGGGCTGGCTGCTCAGACAATGGGGGCAAAGAGCTGGGTCAGCACAAGGGCCCAGTGATAAAGGCTGTTAAGACAGGCAGGACTAAGGGGCCATTCAACCCGCAGCACACTGTGCAGGGACACCCCTCCCCTGCCCTGCTAACCACAGCCAGACAGGCTCACCCTTGGAGGACCCTTCATGGGGGTGGGGGCATCCCTACCAGATACCTGTTCCCAGGAGGCCCACCATCCACACCAGCACCAACTGCTTCTTCGATGTTTGCTGTTTCGATTCAGGGTCTCCCAGTGCTGTCCAGCCTGGCCGGCAGCTCCCAGGTTGTAGCAGTCTTTTGCTACCTCCCAAGTAGCTGGGACTGCGCGTGTGCCTGAGCCCACCACCCATTTTTAAAACAAAGACCTAAAACCTTTGGGACAGAGACTCTACACCACTTTCTTCCAGCACCACCAGGAACCACAGGAACATCTTCGGCTCCCAGACAATCTCACTCTCCTTTTAGCCCACACCCTTCACCACATACAAAGTCATTTGCATGTGATTTTTGCTCATGAACATGGCCTGAGGACAGTATGGCTGAGGTAAGGCCTCATGTTGACTCAATCCAGCCAAAGCAGAGTCAATGGTGTGTTGATTCATCTCTCTCAGGGGGCTGTGAAGTTCCCATGTTTTTCTTGTATATAAAGATACAAGGACTGAGGCTTGAGGGCTGCCAAGCAGTGGTGGCACATGCCTTTAATTCCAGCACTTGGGGGCAGAGGCAGGTGGATTTCTGAGTTCAAGGCCAGCCTGGTCTACAGAGTGAGTTCCAGTACAGCCAGAGCTATACAGAGAAACCCTGTCTCAATAAATAAATAAATAAATAAATAAATAAATAAATAAATAAATAAAATAAACCCCCCCCAAAAAAAAGATATTGAGGGCTAACACAAATAAGATCCCATGGTAAGAGACACACACTTCAATAGTTGCAACTGGGCCTTCCCAGAATGGGGTGGGGAGAAGAGTTTACAGCTGAATGCCTTCTCACCAATCCCACACCACAGCCAAAGAAGCAAGCTCAGGACGGCACTAAGGCCACAGATGAAACTCACAGGATTGCAGCTGGGAAAGGAACCTGTCAGATTCCTCCCACCTCCACACACACATCCACCCAGTCAGCCTTTCCCGCCTCTACTCATGGCACCGACACCATCAAAAAGGCAACAATGTGAATCTGGCCTAAAACAATGCAACCGCCTTAACAAGGGATGCAAAGGAACCAGGGAACACACGTAGAGGACAGAGCATGGCAGGAGGGACCAGAGTGCCAAGGCTATGATTACGTCTTTGGAGTCAATAGAAATAGTTACAGCACCCAAATCCCTCACAAATCTTTCTAACACAGTTACATCCAGAAATCTGAGCTCCAGGCTGCTTAGGAATCTGTCAACAATGCTATCTGAGGCTGCAGATAGAATAAGGCTAAAGAATCGTTGCCTTTTTCCACCAATACTCATGTGCAGAAGCCTGAAGACAGATGAGCTTGCTTGAGATGACAGAGACAGCTGTGAATTTCAAATGAAAACATGTAGCTGCCTTCTCAGCTCACACGACCACCTGGAACACATGGAGCAAGTGACTGCCCCCGTGGGAATCCCTAGGATGCGAGTTCCCAGAGAAGCCAGGCCAAGAGAGCGCTGTACTGGCTGGGGGAACTGAATCGTGATCCAACTTGTCCCCTCCTGATGCTCAGAGCTGTAACTTTGTCCTCTTGAGTGACATGTTCTCCTTTACAGATGTGATGAAGGTGAGGATCATGAATTATGAGGGTGAGGGACAAATCCTGCTTGATCCCATGGACTTGAGGGGACAGCTTAGGTACTGTAGGAGACTGGCAGGGTCAGAGACAGAAACCAGAGGACAGAGGCAGAGGGAAGAGTAAGATGCCTTAAAGAGGAGAGAGGAACCATGGGCCAAGGGGTGTGCAGCCTTGGGGCGGAAAGGGCAGAGAGCAGGTCCCCCCTCCCAAGCCTCCAGGAGAAGAGAACCCTCAGCGGGAGGGAGCTGTCTGCTGACACCTTGATGCTCACCTACTATGCCGATTTTGGAACTTCAACCTCCAGGGCTGTAAGACAGTAATGTGGGTTATGTAACTCACCATACCTGTGACAACTTGTCACTGTGGCCACAGAAAACAGCCATTCCAGTGTCTGGCTTAGCCGGGAGCCATCCCAGCAAAATCTCCCAACTCTGCAGATCTTATAGAAGCACTTCCTTTCATTAAAGCAAGACGATGCTTAATTTTGTTCTTTGCATGTAGCAAACAAATTTCAAAAAACTCCATTTTACTTCCTGGGGAGGCTCTAAAGAACAAGCAGACGACCTGGAAATATGCAATTACTTAAGCAGCGCCAGGCTCTTCCCAGAGAGGAACTTAAGGGTGTGCTCTAACAAAGGCAGTCAGCAGCCTGGCTACCAGTCTGCCCTGGTTTGCTGCAGCCTGACAGAGCCTTATAGAGAAGCAGAGTGACCAAAGGCTTCAGGCTTTGACAGGGTCGGGTGCTCAGGTTTTGGAGCAAGGAGCTTCCCAAAAGCTGTAAACACAACAAACTGCCTTTCTGCATAAGGATGAGGTCATGTTTTATTAATAAGCCCTGTATAAAGGTCCAGGACAGGAGAGAAGACAGAATGGAGATGAACCTGGTCAAACTGCCTCTCTCCCAGAGATGTGTTAATAATCCCTCATTGGTGAAGGCCATTAGTGGTAGACTGTGGCATCTTCAGCTCTGGTTGGAGCAGACAGACTGACAAGACAAGCCTCTACAGACCCAACACCCGGAGCCTATCACACTCCTGCAGTGAAACCCCCCAGTCCTGGGCATCCTAGAACAGGATATTAAAAGACACAGTTCTATTCTCTGCTCTGAGCCAAGGGAATCATGGCCTATCTTTGGAATACCATTCCCCAAGTCCAAAAACAGCTAATCCGGGGACCCAGCCGCAAGATCTGTACTCTGTGAGCCAGATCTACAGACTCAGCTCTGGCTCCACATCTAGCTCTGCTGTCTCGTCTCATCTCCTCCTATTGCTGGAGTTGATAGGGTAGGCCTGGCAGCCTTCACAAGCTAGGCTCACCCACACCCATCCTCAGTGGGCCAATTAAAGAGACAAAATATAGTGAAGAGGACCAAATATAGCAGTCCAATACCCACCAAGTCCATCTTTGGAGTACTGACTTGAGGCGTGGGTTTAACTAGAGTACAATAGGTGTGCAAAAGTAAGCAGTCTTGGACAAGATGGGGCCTTGCTTGTCATTTACCCATCTTTATCGGGGCTCCAGTCTCTCCTGAAAGGTGGCCTGATAGCTCTAAGAACTGTGTGAACGCTCTTACTAGGTAGGGGACAATGTCCCCTCTGGCCGGCTCCAAGCTTCTATTCTTTCTTTCTCCCAGTATGAAATTCCTGGGAAATGTCCAATTCCTCAAGGTTTATCATTTCAATAGTCTGACAGCTGAAGGGAGGGCACAGGTGTCTCTCCTCAGGACATATTTCCAGGACACCCCCAGATGGGGCTCAGTTCAAGCCGGAGCACATGCCGGCTCACTGACTCGAGCTCATGTTCTCAACACCAGAGCACAGGAAGCAAGTCCTTCACCTGCCTGCCCTGGGCCTCACTCTGCTCTCTTCTCCCATCAGGATCCTTCTCATGCTTAGTTTGGGTTCCCCTAAAGGCAGCCCAGAGACAAGACCTTAGGTGCAGGGGGCACTTATCTGGAAGGTGGCCTCAAGAAGCACAAGGGAAGAGGTGGAGAGCAGAAAGGAGAATTGGGTTGAGAATCCACAAAAGGAGATATCATCCTACCCTCATCAGCATGACCTGGGAATATCACAGTTTAGAAACAGGGCCTGAGCCGGGCAGTGGTGGCACACACCTGTAATCCCAGCACTTGGGAGGCAGAGGCAGGCAGATTTCTGAGTTCAAGGCCAGCCTGGTCTACAGAGTGAGTTCCAGGACAGCCAGGGCTATACAGAGAAACCCTGTCTCAAAAAAACAAAAAACAAAAAACAAAAAACAAAAAGAAAGAAAGAAAGAAAGAAAGAAAGAAAGAAAGAAAGAAAGAAAGAAAGAAAGAAAGAAAGAAAGAAAGAAAGAAAAAAGAAAAAAAAGAAACAGGGTCTTTACAGGAAAGGTGAAGAGCTTTTCCTGTAATTAACTTTTACATTAATGCCCTATGATTAAGGGTGGTTGGTCCCTTATTACACAACTAAACTGCAGAGATTCCTCTATGTTACCCAGACTGGTCTCAAATTCCTGATTTCAAGTAATCCTCCTGACTCTGTCTCCCTAGCTCCCGGATTATAAGCCACTATACCTGGAGTCCATCTAAGAAGCAGTGACGTCTACCACATAAAGACACAGACACACAGAGGAGATGTAAAGAGAGGGCGAGGTTGGTCAGATTGGTACAGCCTTAATCAAGGGACATTGCACGTCCCACCAGCCACGAGACATCAACAGAAGCTGACAGTAAGAGCATGGCCCTCCCCACATATTGACCTGTGAGAGAATAATAACCTCCCCACAGTCACAGAGCTTTGTTATAATAACCCTTGCAAATGTACATTTATTTATTTGTTGGCTGGTTGGTTATATGTTATATATTATATATTATATGTATATATATATGTGTGTATGTATATATTATACATATATAATATAGTATATATTATTGTATATTAGATATTACTGTATCATATATTATATATTATGTCTGATATATATCTATTATAACTATATATTATATTGTTATTATTTATACATATATAAATAATATATAGAATTTGTATATTTATTACATATTCTATTTGTATTATGTGTTTTATAACCTAATATGATTATATATACACTATATAATACTTAAAATAATAAATGCATAATCTCTGAGTGTGTGTATATACATATACATATATCTATCCTAGTGATTCATTTCTCTGACTGGAATTTTAATGACAAATGTCATCTCTTAAGCCATACAGCATCTACATAAGCTGTATTAATTACTTTTCTGTTGCTTTGATAAAATGAAATGACTTATAGAAGAAAGAATTATTTCGGCTTATGCTTATAGAGACAGACAAAAGGGAACCATGGTAAAAGAGCAGCAGTCAAGGCGACAGGGACTGGATGTTAAGAGCTCACATTCTGAGCCCTGAGCACAAAGCAGAGAGCGTGCACATTTCTTTGACTGCTTCTCTACCATTGCGGATTTCTCTGTTGGGTCCTTTGTGTATTTTGGATGTGTGTGTGTGTGTGTGTGTGTGTGTGTGTGTGTGTGTGTGTGTATCACAGATAGATATGTCTATAGATAGATATAACTATATAGCTATATAGGTACACATAGACATATAGACATATAGACATATAGATATAGACATAGACACGGATATAGATACAGGTGCAGATACAGATACAGATAGATAATCTTTGGATATATGTTGGCTGTAGGGTTGGTGAAGATCTTTTCCCATTCTATATGCTGGTATTTGGTCCTTTGATGGTGTCTTTGGCCTTATAGAAGCTTTTCAGTTTCATGAGGTCCCATTCATTATTGTTGACCTTAGTGCCTGCAACATTAGTGTTCTGTTCAGTAAGTTATCTCCTGTGCCAATGTGTTCAAGGCTATTCTCTCTTCCATTAGGTTTAGTGAATCTTTTTTTATGTTGAGGTCTTTGATCCACTTGGACTTGAGGATTTTTTTTTCTTTTTTCCTTTTTTAATTGTTAAGAGTGTATGTTCGGTCAGGCAGTGGTGGTGCACGCCTGTAATCCCAGCACTCTGGGAGGCAGAGGCAAGCAAATTTCTGAGTTCGAGGCCAGCCTGGTCTACAGAGTGAGTTCCAGGATGGCCAGTGCTACACAGAGAAACCCTGTCTCAAAAAAAACAAATCCAAAAAAAAACCAAAAAAAAAAAAAAAAAAAAAAAAAGAGTGTATGTTCGACTTTTTGTTTCTGTCCACAGAGGCATATTCAGCAAAGTCGGCCTTGCGGTCCACATGGGCTCCTGGAGCTCCTTCAAGGCAGAAGTGGACTTGGACTTGCCACCCTGGCCCTTGTCTGCACCTCCTTGATTTCCTTCACTGTCTTGTACAGGCAGTCCCCCAGCATGCTCTCCTGGGAGGAGCTATCCTTGAGCACCCCGTAGGGCCCCTCCACTTTGGGCCCCAGTTCTGCACCTGCAGCCTTGCTCGTGGGCACGGATCCAGGCGAGATCCTGGGCAGCTCCCAACTCTGGTGGCACTTGGCCTTTCATGTGCTGTCCTGAGAGACCAGCAGGTCTGAAGCCAAGGTCTGGGCATCATCATAATGCTGCGTGCAGGTCAGCGTGCTGTCTTCTGAAAGAACTGAAAGAGAAGGCCTTTCACTGTATTAACAGTGGAGGAAGCCACCCCTAATAACCAGTGCATGGGCCACTATGTCATGCCTACAAACCTGGTTTCACCTGATGCTCAGCTGCAGACTTCAGTGCCAGTGCACATTCTTATTTCCATTACATTGAAAGGGAACCTAGGCTGGGCAGTGGTGGCACACACTTTTAATTCCAGCACTTGGGAGGCAGAGGCAGGTGGATTTCTGAGTTCAAGGCCAGCCTGGTCTACAGAGTGAGTTCCAGGAGAGCCAGGGCTACACAGAGAAACCCTGAGAGAGAGAGAGAGAGAGAGAGAGAGAGAGAGAGAGAGAGAGAGAACCTAGTCACAGTATCATTCCCAGTACAAAATTCAATAAATAATATAGGCTATGAAAAAAAAAGAGTGAATGTTCAAGCTGGTTTTACTAGCAAGGCTGAAGTGCATCCCACGGTGGTCAGCCATATGAAGAAAAGGACAAAGGACATGGGTCTCCAAATGTCAGCTAAGAGATGGGATTCAGACAACAGTATTTAGCTCCTGGATCCCTCTGGGTCTAAATGTAACCCACTGCTGATCTTTTCTGTTATAGGAGCCAATCAGTCTTCCCTTCATCTGAAGCTGGTTGAAATTAGAGTTTTTTTTTATCTCAATGAAGTCCCTGGGTTGGATTAAATGAGAAAGCACAGAGAACTGCTGAGCATGGATCTCAAGACAGCCAGCGGAATCGCCTTTTCCAGGATCCTTAAGGATACCCAGCGGCCTGCCAGGACTGAATCCAGTCTTGGAAGCTTCAGTTTGGTCTGGAGCGCTGACCACACACAATTTTTTATTCTGCTTAACATTCTGTTGTGGAAATTTTCCCATGTCATCAATAGTCTTTAAAAGCCTGATTTGTAATGTGTAGTAAATCCAAAAAGAGGCTTTTCCATTTTAAAAACTGCCATCCTCTGTTCATTTGACATCAAAATTATTTTCCATTTTCCACGATGTAAGTTAAACCAGAAAATCTTGTTGTTTGCACCCAAACCCCTGACTGCACCACAGATTGTTTGCCTGGGATGAGTTTCTACTTGTGGAATGGCTGACTGCGGACGTTTGGAGCTCCTGAATGCCGTTGAGATGTTCAGCTTTCAACTGGTATGCCCTTTCACTGCCCCCATTCCTCTGTTAACAGATTTTTGGGCAGAAATTCTTCCACTGCCATCATTAATTCGGTGCTGTGGGCCGAGAGCTGTGGTAAGTGTTCTGTGTGCCTTCCATGGTTAAACAACCAATCACACAGGTAGGATTACTGCCCAACTTTGGAGATGAATGAAACCCATAAGAAAAGGGAATCATGGGCCAACAAATTGACTCTGGAGTCACAGAGTGCACAGGCCTGATGCCCAGAGTTTGAGCCCCTTGCCCCATCCCATAAGGTGCCAGGAGAATCTTGAGAGACATCCTCTGACTTCTGTTTATGCACCATACACACACACATCTGCACACACACACACACACACACACACACACAAATAAATAAGTGGCTTTTAAGAAGGAAAAAGGAGTTACCCACATGTATCAGCAGACAAACACTTTCTGTCGAAACTGACCACCTGAATTTGGTTTTAGGGGTTCACATAATGGGAAGAACTGACTCCAAGTTGTCCCATGACTTCCACATGAACATCTCCCCAATAAAATAAATAAATGTAATTTTAAATATTTTTAATTTAAAAAAATGAAAAAGCAATTGTTTCTTACTGGGAATCCTACCTCAAAATAATTCCCCCAGTCAATGCCTGGATAGATTCCTTTGTGACAGCTTCAGATACCATATCATACTGGAAGCACAGTCTGTTGTTTGGGGTATAGATCATAAATGTATACCTTATGAAAACCAGGGCTTGCTGCACCTAGGATCCTTTCTAAGCAACGTGCAGTTTCCTGTTGAGGACAGGTCTCATGTAGAGCAAGAAGTCCCATGAGCACAGCACGGGGCACTAAGTTGACACTGGGCGATGACTTACTGTTGCCTCCAGAGGCCCCGTTGGGTCTACTCCTCCATGAGGTCAAGGAAAGAGGAGGAACTAAGCAGGACAGTCACTAAGCCCACCTCGGGACTGCAGAAAAGGGAAAGGGACCACTGAGAATAACTATAGAAATGGAACCAATACACAAACCTCAGATCAAGACATTGGTTCTATAGCCACAGGGAGGGTCTGGGGATTTAGGGGGAATGGCTTACTGTTCTATGTTTTAGCATATAGGAACTCCACTTCCTTCGTCCCTGAGCAGATCTTCCATTGTGTATTTTGACCACATCTTATGCACTGAAGTCCCAAATCTACTCTCCAGCTGTCTCCGGGCATCAATCTGCCAGAGCACCCCTTTCCCCACCTTACTGATACTTAACACTTAGCCAGTAAACAACTGGACAGTAGATCAGGTACGCCCAGAGCCAGTGGTATGGATTCTAGCAAGCCTCTGAGTGGAAGAAAGAGGCCAAGTAACATGGCCCAGTGATCTTAACAAGTGGAATCCCCCGCCTTATCTGGTTATGATGACAGTGTGCTCATGACGACAGTGTGATCACCACAACAGTGTGATCATGATGACAGTGCAATCATGATGAGAGAGTGGTAATGACAACAGTGTGATCATGATGACAGTGTGATCATGAGGACAGTGATGACAGTGTGATCATGACTACAGTATGATCATGATGATAGTGTGATCCAGGGCCCTTTCCCTTCTGATCCATGGAGACACTGGGTTTCCAGGATTCATCTCACCCTCCTAGACTCTTATCTTCTCCTGAAGACAATGTTAACAAAATCATATCATTTCCTCCCAAACTATAACCTGCAAGCCTGACAGTGAGGTAAGGGTGGAGGAGTTAAGGATTTTCAGAAAGCTTGTCATTTCCCAGCAGTTATTGCTTTGGGATTTAGGACATAACAATTACTTGCTACCAACCAGACTACTTTCTGCATCAGGGGCACAGAAGCCAAGGTGTATTGTAAGTCTCCGTCCCCTCGTGTCAGTGTAAGACAAAACCATGTGGAATCTCAAGGACTGGGGTTTCCCTCTCTGCCCTCCACCCTCTACCCCTTATCCCATGTGATATTACAGTCTTGAACTTGAATATGAAACAACTTTTCTAAAATTCTGCTTCAAAGAGCTGGTGAGTGTTTCTGCAACCCCTGGGCATAGCTCCTGGGGCAGAGGAGTGGCATTCCCAGACCCTAGAAGCCAGACTAAAATTTCTCTCCTGCGTGCAAACTTTGGAAAGTGGAGGCGCATCCTGTCTCTGTTATGGCACATGCATGGGTTGATACATCAATCTCTAGCCACCAACCTTTTTTCTTCCTCAACTCTTCTCCTGAATCAAGAAAATGTTCCTTTGCTCCCTGGAGGTCCACAGCTGCCTGAGGACTTGAGGTTGGACTTGGTAGAGAAGATGGAGGCCATACCCCTTCCCTATTGTATTTCTTCTCCAAGTGATGCGACAGTGCACCAGAGTAAAAGAGAATGGCCCCACAGGAGGGTAGGTTCCTGAAATCCCCAGGCCCTGCCTTGTCATCTTTTTATAGACAGTATTGAGATGTCCCCAGATGGGTAGAACTTCAGGCCATGTATGGTAGCTGCCGCAGAGCCATGGGTCTTTCATACCCTCCCACACAGAAAAGAACTCTCTTACCAAATGTCCTCTACTTTCAAAATTGCATGTAAAACATCTCTCCTGGTCATACCATGGTCTCTCTCTCATAGCCAATGAGAGGAAAGGGATTCTGCAAAATGTACCCACTGCTCATAGACACCATTACCCTGGGAGGCCTTGACCACCTGGGACACTGCCACACTGGCTGGTAGAGTAGGATGACTTGAGCCCATGGATAGACAACCTGTGGCAAGCCTTCACTCCCCAAGGAGCTTCTTTTCCTCCAGTTTCAAGTGTGTGTGTGTGTGTGTGTGTGTGTGTGTTGCACACACTTGTGTGGAAATCAGAAAACAACTTGTAAAAGCCAGTTCTCTCCTATCGTGTGGGTCCCAAGTTACAAACACACATTGGCAGGCAGCAGGTGCCTTTACCCACTGGTCAGTCCTTTTCCTCCAGTTTTGAAGATAGCACTGCTCTACTCTGGTCCTAGAACCAGACTGGGGTCATCTTGGATCACTTCAGCAGTTCTCTTGAACTTGTGACCCATGACACCCAGGATCTAGGTGTGTACCCTTCTCCCAAAGGCCCTGGCCTTTTTTTGGGGGGGGGGTTGGTTTTGGTTTTTCGAGACAGGGTTTCTCTGTGTAGCCCTGGCTGTCCTGGAATTCACTCTGTAGAATTCCAGGCTGGCCTCGAACTCAGAAATTTGCCTGCCTCTACCTCCCAAGTGCTGGGATTACAGGCATGTGCCACCACTACCCAGCTGGCACTGGCCTTCTAAGCCACCTATGCTGACCACATAAACCAGAGGTTCATGCTGAAGGCATGCTGCCTTTGGCCACACCCCATACAGCCAACAGGCCCAGTTTCAGAAGTAGTTAAGAGGATCAAGACAGACAGCCCAGAAGGATTATGCTGATGTCATCAGGAATTCTCTCCAGGAGGAAAGGCTGATTTTCCTATTTTCCTCTGTTCGATGTTTTTTCAATGAACATATATTACTTTTGTGATTAGGGGAAAACTGTTTACAATCCAGTTTAGCTTTCATTCAGGCTGTACTTGTGTACTTAGAGGATCTACTGGGGGGAGGGGGCGGGCGGGGTAGTGGCAAAGAAAGCCCTGGCCAAGTTGAGACCCATCATCCCATAGCCAAGCCATGAAGCCTCTTCTCTGGGCCTTTCTGGGGTATAAAGCTTCAAAGGTGCAGTCATCAATCTCTGTCCTCCAGAACGCTGACTGTCAGCGTATTCCAGGGAGGGGAGTTGGCAGTAAGCATCCTTTATTCAGGACAATTTGACCAGAACAGTGAGCGGGCAGGGCTAACCCCTTTCAGCACCAAGCCTCGCAGGTGCTGTGTGCACGGTCCCGTGTGCACGGTCCCCAGCCTTTTCCAGGACTTTGAGAAGCCTAACTCAGCAGATAGACTTTCAGAGGAAGAGGGGTTACTAAGAAAGCCTTACAGAGGCATGGCCTGCCCATTGGGTACCAGGAGAACCCAAGGCTAGACCCAACACTTTTCCAAGCTGTCCAGTCCTAAGCCACAGGCTTTAGAGGTCCTGCTCGACCATCTTGCTCTGGAATATGGAGTGAACAGCAAGTGAGGAATTTCTGTTTGAGTGACCAAACCAGGTCCCTTAGCTCAGGACAGACTCCAACAGCTGAGAAGGATGGAGTTCCCACAAGGGCTGGTGATCTTGTGTCCTCTGATTAACAGTTAGTGTATTGATTCAAATTGATTTGGTAATTGCAGGGAAAAAAACAGATACCTGTAATCCACATATATGCAAAGTTAACCATTTATTCCCTGTGATTTTTTTCAGCCAGGCAGGAGCCAAGGGGCACCACACCAGGAGACTTGGTTTCTCACTCCACCCTTGCACGAGAGCATGGGTAGGGCTGGGACCCAATTCCAAAGCCATTCTTTAACCCGCTCCACCCACTCTGATAATGAACAGAAAGAAGCCTGTCTCAACCCATGCCTCTGGCCACTCCCCAAAGTTACCTCTGACCCCTGGTTCCTATGTTCTTGTCCCTGGCTCCCTTCAGGCCCACCTCTCTGAGTTTCCCTGTGTTTGTCTCTCTCTGAGACACTGAGGTACCATCTGTCTTTCCTTAGCGGTCACCCTCTGGCCCATGGCATGGTTCTGACACCGTCAACACCCTATAAATGCCAGTTGAATTCTAAAGTGCTCATCAGTTTCTGAAATTAACCCACCTCCACGTTTCATGGCAGTTGTCTATAAATTAATTGAAGATGCCTATATGAGCAGGGGCAGACACATGAAGGAAATTGAGGCAACCCTCCTCCCTCACCTTCCAGGAAGACCTTCCCCACACTTACTCTCTTATTTTTCCTTCACACATGTATTTTGGGTGGACGAACTTCTGTGCTTGAATAAATATGCAGTTCTTCCTGTTGGAAGTGCAATAAATCACTGCAAACAAGAGGCACCCCACACAGTAGAGATGAAATGGCTTTTGCCAGCACTATCAGAAGGAGGCAGTGACATCAATAATGCTGCCTGTCAGAGCAGAGGAAGGAAATCAAAGCCCTTCCTGGGAAGGATCCTATTTAATTGATGTATTCACGGGGGCATAGACTCTGATCAATGCAGCCTGGTGAGGACCAAGGAAAGGCCAAGGTGGGGTGGGGAGACTAGGTAGTGCCCAGACCACCCAGCCCTATCCAGACAGCAAAATCTCCACTCTTCCCAGGCTTTTCCATCTCTTAGAATGTATGGCTTTTTTTAAAAAAAATTATTTTCTTTAAGATTTTTAAGATTTATTTTTATGTGTGTGGGTTTTTTGCCTGCATACATGAAAGTGTACCACCATATGTATGCAGTCCCTGTAGAGGCTAGAAGAGGGTGTCTAATTTCCTGGAACTGGACTGATGAATGGTTGTGAGCCACCAGTGGGTTCTGGGAACCAAACAGGTCCTCAGGAAGAGTAGCCAGTATCCTTAGGTGCTGAACCATCCATCCCTCCTGCTCCGTGATTCTTGTTTTCCATTACTATGTCAAAATTGCTGAGGCTAGACATCTTACAAAGAAAAGTGATTTACACTGCTCACAGTTTTAGAAGCTAACATCAAATATCAGGTGATGCCACCTGTTTAGCCTCTAATGAGAGCCTCACAGAACACAGCATAGCAACTGCAGGTGCTATGCAGAAGAGAACCCAGCTGGACAGATGGGATCATGGGTCAGACTCACCCATTTTATAATACCATATTAGTTCTCTAGGGAACTAATCATAGCATCAACCTGGGCTAGAGAGATGGCTCAGCAGATAAGAGCACTGACTGCTCTTCCAGTAGGTCCTGAGTTCAATTCCCAGCAACCACATAGTGGCTCACAACCATCTGTAATAGAATCTGATGCCCTTCTGGTGTGTCTGAAGAGAGCAATGGTGTACTCATATACATAAAATAAATAAATAAATCTTTAAAGAAAAAAAGACAAAAGAGTTATATCAACCCCTCCCAATGACCTACTCACCACCCACTGGGTTCCAGTCATTGTCACTACCATTCTTGGGGACAAGTTTCTGGTACACAAATCTGAGGGCAAAGAATACGTGCAGCTAGGTGGCAGATCAAACCAGCCTCAGGGGTGCTCTCTGCAGGACCCAGTCAACCACGCCTAGCTACAGTGTGAAATCCATAAAGCTGGCTGACTGGAGAACTCTGAACTTCGAAGGTTGGAATACGCCAGCATTAAACACATATCCACAACTACCTGCTCTGATTCTACCCCAGGAAAATGAATTGATCCGCAACAGCTCTTTAGTAAAACCGTGAGTTACTCGATGCAGTAGCTGGGACTTGCATTCATCCTCTTACAGACTGAACCTGCTTGATCATCAAAGCTTTGTGCCATGGGCTTGCATTCCTGCTGTGCATCACAAGTACCAGGGAAATCAGTTCATCAGCTCTACCCCAGAGGACACAAGAAGGCAGGGTGTGAGCCCATCGGCTACTGGCATGTCCCACACAGAGAATGAGGATCACTAGACCCATAGAAGGGCAGAAAGAGTGGGTCATTATGCCAGCGCTACCTGAACATCAAGGAAATTGATGCTGATAAGAACTTCAGCTTTTTTTTTTTGGCGCGCGGGGGGGGGGGGGGGGGGGGGGGATTCAAGACAGGGTTTCTCTGTGTAGCTCTGGCTGTGACTCACTCTATAGACCAGGCTGACCTCAAACTCAGAGATCCACTTGCCTCTGCCTCCTGAGTGCTGGGATTAAAGGTGTGCACCACAACCCCCTGGTCAAAACCTCAGTTTTTATGAACTATATGCAACACAGTCCTGTACATCCACTGACCACAATGGCCCACTCACGCCCAGGAATCCACTCCACAGACCATGCAAAGCAGCTACTAGGGCCTGCTGTTGCAGCTCACTTAGCAGAGAGCTTTCTTTACATGCACAAAACCCTGGGTTGAGTCACCAGCACTACATAGCAGGATGTGTCAGCTCACACTCAGAATCCCAGACCTCTGGAGGTAAAAGTAGGAGGATTAGAAGTTCAAGGCCATCTTCAACTACACATCAACCTCAAGGTCATCTTAGCATACATGAGGCTCTATTTTTTTAAAGATTTATTTATTGTGTATTCAATGTTCAGCCTGCATATATGCCTGCCTGCACACCAGAAGAGGGCACCAGATCTCAGTATAGATGGTTATGAGCCACCATGTGGTTGCTGGGAATCGAACTCAGGACCTCTGGAAGAGCAGCCAGTGCTCTTAACTGCTGAGCCATCTCTCCAGAACCCCGACCTCCCACTTTTATTTGTGAAACAAGTATGGATTTGTTCAATACACAAAGATTTTAGGAACCTTATCCTTCAATCATTTTTCTAAATAAAATTAAATCTAGCTAAGGCCCCTGATAACCCTCACTTGGTACTGTAATTCCAGGGAAGATCTGTCTGAAGCATCACCATCTTGATTTGGAAATAGTCCGTGCAGAACTGGTGGAGAGATGCCATGATCCCAAGACAGATCTTTCATTCAGGCAGCCAGCCCGGTCCAGCCAGACTCTTTGAGATTCTGAGATAGGAAAGAGACATCTTCTCTGCTTTCCCAAACCTTATCCCCAGAGCCTAGTGTGACGATTAATCTTGACTGTCAACTTGATCAGATCTGGAAACAAATCAGAGGCTTGCCTCTGGTAGGTCTATGAGGGTGTTTCCAAGGAATAACGGAGAGAGAAGCCCCTCCCCCAAACGAGTGATACTTTCCCCAAAGTGGCAAAACAGGATGAAGCCCAAGGGAAAGCAACGGGATCCTGTGCCTGATGCTGCCAGCCTTCATGCCAGCTTCTTCGGCCTTCTCACACAGACAAGATGAGTTTCTCTCCAGGAATCCACCAGGCTGATGTCAGCACCAGACTGGGACAGCTGAAGATGGCCTAAGTCCCCAGACACGAGAACACCTGGTGACCTCATAGGCTCAGTTCAAGCCTCACGGGGTCCCAGCTAAGACTTTCCTCCATCTTGAGCCGGACAGAAGAGCATCACCACACCACCATCCTTGGCTGGACCCCAAGGGCCATTCTGTGAACAACAATTTACTTTTTCCATCCCAATAGTGAATTACTTAGGGGCACCTGTTTGTAGATCCAGCCTCTTCCACTCTATACCTGCCCAAGTACATTCTTCCGAGACCATGACGAAGGACAATGGGAATCCACTCACCTTCCTCTGGTCCTCAGACCATGTTCATGGGAATCCACTACCTGGGCGGGACCTCTGTGCGGGCCTAGCTCGTCAAATCACCTGCCTGATTCCAGTCAGCCACGTGGCAGTGAGAGACTTGTTCCTCCCCAAGTTGGTGTGCTGCAGCGAAAGTTGGGGACCAGCTGACTCACTGCAAAGAGCAATGAGGACAAGGTGACAGTCCCAACAGTGAACTCCAGACACGATGTCAGATGACAGCTGATGCCCAAGATGCCAGCACTGCAGATCCTAAATCCTTGGGAGGAAGTAGGCCAGGACCACTTGCTCAGAAACCCCTCTTCTCCTACCTTCTCCAGTCACCCTTTCTCTGCCCTATGTAGGCCTGAGAAGCATTGCCCAACCCTGGGACCCTACCTCCAGCAACAAGTCGCTGGTCATCCCCTTCCTAAGGGGACTTCATTTCCCTGCCCCTTAGGATTCCCTTACCAAATAAGCCTGAACAAATGCTGCTGAGAATCAGCCTCCATGCCAGGCAGGAGCAGAGGGCACAAAGTCCAGTGAGCTCTCGAGGGCTCAGTGGGAGCCATGAGAATCTATCCAACCCATTTTTTAACAAACAAGTTGATACTGACTGTAGAAATGACTCTTCACTGCCATCCCTGACACATGGGATCATCTGGTTTTAAGCTTGCCTGTGTACACAAGTACTAAGCGTGTCACTTTCCCAGAGTCTCTTACAGCCTGTCTTCACATTGCCATGCATTTTGTCTGCAGTAGATGAGACTCTTCCTCACCTCCCACCCATGGCCAGGTACACCCCAGAGATGGGAGGCCACACGGATGGTGGCAAAAGGTTGTTTAGGCTGAGGAGCAGCACCGGCACAAAAGCTTCTCACTTCGCCTTGTGTAGAGGGCCACCCACGTTCAAGAGGTAGACCTGTGGCCATCATGGTGTGAACTTGGTGTGAACTTGGCCAAGTCAGTGAAGCTCATGGAGCTTGTGCAAGTGGGGATAGTCACAATGAAGAGATGCTGATGTTTCAAAGTGTTTGTCACCTCAGGGCACAGAGAAGACAGGAAGGCATGGACATATCCACACAGTAGAGTGATCACAGGGTAGAAATGCCTCCACCCACGGAACTGGGAACTCCTCCAATCCCAGGCAGCAGAATGAGGAGAGACAGGTGGGAAATCTGCTTGCCTGCAGAGTACCCAAAGGAGGCTGATCTATGAGAGTCACCCTTCCCCACATGTTGTCTCCTCAGGGAGTCCAGATCAGGCTAGCACATCGACAAGGTTAAGGAGCTCCCCCACCGCTCCCCCCACACACACACCAAGGTCTCCAGAATGACTGCTCTGCAAAGCCAATAGATGTCGAATCCCAGCTTGTGGGACACAGCAGGCATCCCATCCTGTTCCTTCCTACAGCCTTCAGTTACACCACTGGGGTCCTTCCTGACTAATTGGCAAGTTGGTCCCATCCCAGGAGAACTGAATGGGTCCTTCTGCTCCAGGCGCATCCCACACTGTGTCCCGTTGTAGCCCTCTGGCAACCCAAACTGGGTCCTCGGCTGTTTACTCTGGGTGCAAGTTTGGCTTTCCCTCCTGGCTGCCACCTTCAAAGCACAGGCAAAGCTGTGAGTGGGGCCCCAGGTGGAGTTCTAGCCACAAAACAGGCCTGTCAGGATGGCTGTTTTTAGGGGTGTGTGGGTAGGAGTGTCCAGCCAGTGCTGGACAAAATGAGGGGATTTCTGCTGCTGGCAAGTGGGGGAAGTGGGGGAAGGCACGCTCAGCAGCTCTCCAATGAAATAGAGAGAATATCTGTAGAGAGAATACCTTGCATATTATATGGATGCATTACCTGTCAAGTAAAAAGCCTATGACCTATGTATTAGGTAATGTCAGGAGGCATCTAGGAGAGATTAAGGTTAGCAGGTGATTTTCCAGAGGTGGCCCACTGATTTTACATGACTTACAATGGGCTAGCTCTGAGAGGCAAGATCCCAAGAGACTTTACCTCAGGATTGCTTCTTGCAGCTGATATGCCTTTTCTTATCATTATTATATAGTCTAATAATTCCTGGGCATTAGCCCACCCCATTGGGCAGATTTCCTGCAGATCAAGATACAGATGAACTTTCATGAATTGGTGTTGTCTTGATGAATTAGTGAAAATACAGAATTCCTGATTTGATTAAAATAATTTTAGGTAGAAAGTTTTAAGAGATGGTTTTAGGTGTTCTGCCTGAATGTTGTAATAAAGTTAGAATCAAGAATGGAATGTGCCCACTCATAAAATAGTAAGTGAAGGCTGAATAATAAGGAACCCAATGAGCTTTTGCAATTACACTAAAAAGAGAAATAGGCTTGGGACAAATTTGTGATCAAAGAAAACATTCATTCTAGGTCAGATCCCAGGATGAGGCCACTGGTGTGCACCATGATAAAGCAAGGCCATGTGAAACTGTTACTTTGAACTTATAATGAGCTTATAGTTTGAACCACTGCTTTGAACTTTGCATCAGCATTTTTCCATAACTCCCCTTATGTGTAACATTTAGTCCATGAGGTAATTTTCTAAAGAACTTTTGTCTAAGAATCTGTAGACTGGAGAAAAGAAATAAGGTGGTAGCATCTGGGGTTCTGTGCCATCCACCAAATGTACATATTTGTCTGTTTGTCTATACATACATATGTAAATATACATACCTATGTAAATATATGTCCTGGGGCACCTTACCAGGACTCAAACAGGTGAAGGTGATGAACCATGCCAACCTAGACCCACCACTCAGCCACACTCACTGAAGCAGACAGGGCCACTCGGGCTGGAGACAGGAGTCCTTCCTGGGTCATGAGCCTGGGGCGTAGGAGCTGAATTCCACAGCACAGATGCTGTCAGAGTCCCAGGTCCATGGAAGTCAGGCCTCAGCTCCTCTGATCAAAGCTGACTGCCCTCCACGGCCTGGCTCCTCCTGAAGACTGTCTTTTGGGGCTGCTGTAGAAATGATGTGATCTGACCCTCGCTGAGAAGTAACATACTCTGCCACTCAGCCCTCATCAGAAGGAGACCAGGAGGGAGGGAAGCATCCCTGGGCAGCACAGCCTGGGATTAGAACCCAAGCCTCCAGAGGTGCAACTGAAGTCACACTCCACGATGTGTCCTCGATTCCCTGGGAATGCCCAGCCTGCTGTCCTGTTTGTTTGTTTGTTTCTGATTTGTTTTGTTTTGTTTTTTAAGGAAGGGATTAAGGCTGCAGAGTTTGCCTGGCTTGTCCAAAGTTGATAACCAGCCTCCTCCTACCCCAGGAACAACCCTCTGCTTGCTGGCGGTGGAGTAACATCTTGCTCCTGCCAGGAAGGGAAAGAGCCCCTCCTCAGACCTCCCTCCAGGACTCTTCTCCAAGTGCAGGAGTTCATGAGAACTTGTCAGGAGGTGTGTCCCCTAATGAGAAGTAAAGTCCCTGACACTGACATCAGGGACACAAAAGACTCTGGACAAGCAGATCTCATAAGGCCTCCAGTTTATCAACATCACATCACAGACATCTAACCAGTCGCATTCCTTTTTATTCCCACAGGATAAAACCACAGCTTAAAAAATGCATAGGTTTGCCGGCCAGTGGTGGCACACGCCTGTAATCCCAGCACTTGGGAGGCAGAGGCAGGCGGATTTCTGAGTTCGAGGCCAGCCTGGTCTACAGAGTGAGTTCCAGGACAGCCAGGACTACACAGTGAAACCCTGACTCAAAAAAAAAAAAACAAAAAAAAAAACAAAAAAAAATGCACAGGTTTACCGTTTCTTCCACTCATTTCCTTTAAAGGCTCCTAGGCTTCATAAAATTTCTGTTAGATAATGTGTATGCTTTTCTGTTTGTTAATCCATTTTGTTGCAGAGGCCACAGCCATGACCTCAGGGTGGGTGAGAAAAGGTATTTCTCTTCTGCAGCGCGCTCACACAGCCAGGGCCTCCCAGCCCTTGCTGCCTAGGTCATCACCATCTAATGGTAGATAGACAGTTGTCGACAGAGACACATACAAAGGTAGGCTACAGCCAGGTGGCAGAGACAAGGTGCAACAAGCCAAAAACAAACAAAGGACACCTTCCTTCCTTCCTACCACTCACACCACCATTAGCCCCAACCTTCATTTTCCAGGCTACAAACCCTTTCGATAAGGTTAGGGCGCCCTCTATC
>NC_067472.1:72971764-73026764 GCF_947179515.1 Apodemus sylvaticus | reverse complement strand
GATGCCCAAGATCATTCTGGTGTATACAGTAAGTCTGAGGCCAACCTGGGCTACATGAGACTGTTTTAGTCAATAAATTTTAAAAAATATAGGTCATTACAATGGATTTTTCTCAACCTTGCCCTCTCACTCTTAAAACTTCTTTACTCTATACTAAACTTCTTCGACACTAAGCTTTTGTGTCTCCTCCAAATTCTTTCAACACAGATCACAAGCCCAGGACTGATCTGCTGCCCCGGTTGTAAGGCCTGAACTGCCCCTCCCCCTCACAGTGCAAGCAGCCCTAACCTTCCCCCATGTCTTTCCCTTATCTGAGCCACCATTCCATTATCTGGGTTTCCTATCATTTCCTGCAGTCACAGGAGAGGGGAATCTAGTTGGCTCACCAACTATAGCTCTCTCCAGACTGTGGGAAGTGCAGCTCTGAGGCCACATCTGTGAAGAGCCACTGACTAGCCTTGGCTGCTGTGATGAGAGATCTGGATGTTACAGACAAAGAGCTGAAGCTGCCTTTGGTCTCTGTAGCAGCCCTCTTGCTCCAATGTCTGCATCTACCTACATCCCCTTGACAACCAGATGCCACTTATGAAACAGATTGCTATGTCTGACAGCCCTCTGGTCTCCACTAAGGCTGGGAATGTCATATCTAAACTCTGTAAGCAATCCCAAGCACCCTACCTGATGTCCTGTCTGTATGTTTTGTGAGCGTGGCTGTGACTTTGCTTGGACTATAATAGTGCACATGACCTCTTCCACAATGACGCATGTCATCCAGCTTTTATCACTCTCCCAAAAGGTGGGTCCCACTCATTCTCCTCATTAGAAACATTAGGCCCTAAGATGCAAGAGTTTTGATGGGCCAAACCACTAAACAACTTCCTTCCCTGGGGCTCCGCTAGCAGCTTACACACCACTACAGAACCAGCTGCCCCAGGCATGTGGGTGGCAACAGTAATTTAAGTATGCTGAATGACTGACTACTCCAGGACTCAGCCTGGCAGGTTTTCTATGGCCTGCTTCCTTTTCAGCAATCCCAGGCCTCATCAGACCCAGGCCTCATTTGCCTGGATTGCTTGAGTCCAGAAGTTCTGAGCTGCAGTGCTCTATGTTGATCAGGTGACCACAATAAGTTCAGCATCAATATGGTGACCTCCTCAGGAACAGGGGACTCCCAGGTGGCCTAAGGAGGGGTGAACTGGTCCAGGTCAGAAAGTTCATCCCCTCTGAAATACAAGCACCTTATAGGAAGTTATTACCCAAAAAACACTAGAGAAAAATGAAACAAAATTTAAATATAAATAAATAAGTAAAAAGACTCACATCATTGTAAGGATATTAACTGGTCATAGCTTTATTTAGAATAAAAAGTCTGAGACACGCCCAGTGATCTCAAGAGGAGATGAAACTCCAGTCATAAGGCTGAAATAATACACTGATTATTACCAAAATGGAAATACAAAATACTCTGTTGGGGTAAAAAGAAAAATTAAGCTTTATTCAAAGAAATACTGAAAATAAATGTTTCACACATTGCAATCAAGCACTTAAAGTATAATTTAGTAATGAATTCTCAGAATCTATATAATACATTCTGGTGTTGGCCAATGCAAAGTTTACTTTAAACTAGTATTTTACATATGCTTAACCTTCAATCATCGTAACATCCATTGATTATAATGATTCAACTGCACAAGGTTAAGCTGGTTTCTTATGTAGTATCTCAGAAATAACTTTCAAATACAAAACATTCACATCAGCAAGGAAACTGTAAAAACGCACATAAATGACTGCAGGACTCGATTTGCAGGCTGTATGCAGATGGACCTGTTCTCCTTAGGATTTCCCACACCATCAAACCTCAACAAAGAGACGCCTCCCGCTCTCACTCTTCTGTCACACAGCCACCTGCAGGTTCCTAGGTTTCACTACTATGCATCAACTGAAATATATAATATATATTCAAAAATTGTCTTTTAGGAGACAGACTAGCCGAATCTGCCCATGGCACGCAGTTTCACAAGAGCCCTATCTGCAGATGGCTCCAGGGTCCCTACCCTCAGAAAGACAAGATGGTCTTGTTGATGATCTCCACCGACTCCCGGATCTCATCCTCCTTGATCACAAGTGGAGGGGCAAGCCTGATGATATCGCCATGGGTTGGCTTGGCCAGAAGCCCGTTATCTCGAAGTCTCAGGCACACCTTCCAAGCATCACAATCTACAAGAAAAACGGTCACAATGTATACCCAGAGACTGATGTATGGACACCCTGTCATAGGCACAGCCAGTGCAACCTCACCAGAGAGCATCCCCAGGGTCAGGAAAAGAAGTTCTAAGTCGCTGCTTTACTCAAGAGGTGCCTTGCTGACTTCTTGGAAGCACATAACTAGGTTTGAATAACATGTTCAGACTGTTACAGGCAGAACACCCTTGTCTGAAGTGCTTGGGGCCAGAAAGGCTCCTTCCAGACTCAGGAATGTTGGCATATACAGAAGGAGAGGATGTATTTCAGAAAAGGAGCCTATGTAAACATGAAACTCATTTCACACTGGCACAGCCTAAAGGCAATTTCACACAAGATTCTTAGAGCACCTACATTTTGGTTATGGCCTATGCCCTGGAGTCAAGTAAAGGATTTTCCTCTGGTGTGAGGGTGTAAGTCAAAACCTTTCAGATTTGGGAATGCTTCCAGTTCTCAGATTAAGGATGCCTAGCATGCAACCGTGGGGAACTAATGTGAAAGAACTTAGGTAGGAGACACAAAATGAACCCTGCAACTGCAGAAATGACCCTAGCAGCCCTGCACACTGCTGAGATGAACACGCCTCCTGATCGTGCACAACTAAAGCATCATCACCCAGCAGTGATTCTCCACCACTGAGTACTACCCAAGTCCAACCTGTCAATCAGGAACTTGTGGTTCCTTTCTCAAAGTTCCTTTATAGGGATCCCAGCTTTAAAAGGAAGGGCTAACCCAAGAAGACCAGCAGGGTGCCCCGAGGGCGATAAGTGACGTCAGCCACACAATGGAGCCTCAAACCTCCATTCCTTATTATCAACATCAAAGTCATTCCTTTTATTCCTACAGCCGCTTTTATGACCTCTGCAGGGCGTGCAAAATCTTCAAGTGAGGGGAAAGATTAACAGAAGATAGCCAGAAACTGCAAAGAGCTGCCTAACTAACAGAGGCAGAAAATAAAACTGTCTGCAAAGAATAAACACTTGGTCAAATGAGTTAAACAAGCCTTCCGGTTGTTAAGATCTACATTTAAGATAACATTAATACTTCACCAGGCTTGGCCAACTATCTAATCAACTGTAAGGGGACTGCCCTAACCACTAGTCTAGGAGAGGCTCTCCACACAGTATGCTGTGAACGGTACCTTTGGTTTCTCTGATGACGATGGCATTTAGCAACCCTTTCCCTCTCACTGCAGTCACAACATCAGAGGGCAGCTTCATGAGCTCCTTTCTCAAGATAGTGCCCATCTTGTCTGCATTTTCAGCTAGATTCTCCTCTTCTAAAACCTGTTTTTAAAAAAAAAATGATACCAATGAGTATCCTGGAGCAACCCATGTAAGGCTGCAAGCAAAATGCCCGTGTGATGAGACAGAGACCCCAGTGTTGAGACAGAGACCTGAGTGATGTGACAGAGACCCGAGTGATAGCACCTGCATGTGCTTTCCATTTTCAGGGCCTGTATTAAGTTCTAGCTAAACAGATACAACCTGAGAACCTTGCTTTAGTCACAAATCCATTGTCACTCAGTCTTTGTGGCAAAATAAAGATTAAAATTCACTTAATGAAACTTAAAATACACTTATCATCTGACTATCTCAATGGACAGAGCATAACTTAGCTTTAAGCTGTAATAGAATTGCCCTTTTTGCCCCTAACATATTATTACACCTTATGTCTACTTCCTGGGCGGATTTCAAACTTGTGATATCCTGCCTCTCAGATTCCCTAGCACTGGGATTACAGCTATGTACCACCCTTCCTGATTTCATCTCTATCTATGTGGTACTAAGGAGCCTTATCTTTCACTGAACTAAGACCACCAGCCCTCAAATCTGCCATCTGAAAAAACAAAAGGGAAGATGAGTTTGTGGCCACCTGCAATCCTAGCACTTGGGCAGCTAAGGCAGGAGGATTTCCAGCTGTCTAGCCTGGGCTACATGGTAAATTCTAGGCCAGTACGAACTATAATGAAACCTTGACTCACGTATAACAAACAGAAAAACAAGGAAAAAAAATAAAACAAATCTTGTCATTAAACTAAAGGGGCATAGTAGGTGGTCAGCACCAAGTGACAGACACAAACTCAAGAAGCCCAGGAGTCCAGTCTATGACTCAGGGCAAAAAGTTACCTTACTATTTGAGAATGCCTCGCTCCTAAAACCTCCTCTCTGTACTTCATGTTCTCTAGCACCTGGCAAACGTATTAAACTTATTATGCCAGGTCTTAAAATTACAAATAACGTCAGCACTACTTAAAGTAGCTATCACCCAGTCACGCCCGTTGTCACCTCAAGGGCCGCAATGGCAATCCGGCAGCCTAGCGGGTTGCCACCGTATGTGGAGCCATGCTCTCCTGGTTTAATGGTCAGCATTATCTCATCATCACACAGCACTGCAGACACCTGAAAGACAGAAGCCATTGTGTTGCTCCTCATATTCTCAGCACGCCAGGGACACAGGTATTCCTATTACGCTGATATTAAATCTCTGTAAGGCTTCAGTCCGAAGTCTACATCTGTCTCCTGACTCTTGATCATAACCCAAGACAAAGCATTACAAATGCAGTAAACACACTTCAGTGGCACAAAACAATACAGTGTGCACACTCAGAACTAAAAGAAAGAAAAACGTTTTTATTATTATTTTGTGTGTGCAAGGTGTTCTGTGCACATGCATGTCTATGCACCACTTGTTTTGCAGTGCCTATGCAAGCCAGAAAAAGGTGTTGGATCTCCTGGAACTGGAGGTCCAGATGGTTGTGAGCTGCTATGTGGGAGCTGGGAACTGAACCCAGGTCCTCTGGAAGAGCAGCCAGTGCTCTTCATCACTGAGCCATCTCTGCAACCCTAACAACGCTGTTTTACAAGATTATAGTCGTCTCCAAAATACTCTGCTTAGAAAACAAACTTGGAGCCAGGGCTACACTGAGAAACCCTGTCTTGGTGTAGCCAAAAAAACCAAAAAAACAAAAAGAGAAAAAAAAGAAAAAAAGAAAAGAAAAGAAACTTGGTCATTGCCTGCATGAAGACAATTCAATCTACTCAGCAGGAACATCTGTTCTTCAAAGCCCTTTCTTTTATCCCACATCAATTACTGGTTCTGGATGCAACCCCCCAAAAAAGAACAAAATGCCCTCACCTTTATGTCCCTCGTACAAGGTTCTGAACAACTAGTGATGCTAGCTTCTAAAAAGTGGGAGTAGAAACTTCTGAGGGGCAATGCTTCTGTCTAAATCAAATGCCACAGTGCATTCCAAGGCACACACTCCACTTGGTCAACACTAACCCAGTGGACCACCCAAAGGATCTCTAAAATGGTCCAGGTGGCCTGTATCACACATGGTCAAATCAAACCACCTAAAAAGGCATCCCAGTCATAGTCAACAGAGGAGGAAACAGAAACAGATAAGGGGGTATTGAACTTACAGGATATAAGCCACCAGAAAGGGCCTTCCCAAGAAGAACTATGTCAGGTCTGACATTCTCATGATCCACAGCTAGCCATCTACCAGTTCTGGCCAACCCTGTCTGTATTTCATCAGCAATAAACAGGACCTGGGAGAGACAACAGGTAGCAGCACAATTGTCATTCTCACGTATCGATGAAACAAAGACCATCATTATTTCAGTCTTCCTACTCAGTCATTCTGACACATCCTGAGATCTAGGAAGATGTTTTCAGTACTCGCACAATTCAATGGTATCCTATGAAACTCTGTTTCCTGTATCAGGCCAATACCTCCCAGAGGCCCACGGGGCACTGTTCTGCATGGCAGAATGGGATGTATGCAAACATGAAGAGTTTGCAGAGCTTTAATGACTTTAATTACACTCTAAGAACACATTCACATAATTAATGCTTATACAATTATCAAATATTTTCTGGAATTCTCAATAGTGAGCAAAATATACTGTTAGCTTTGGTGGAAGAAAGAGGAGAAGAGTTATAAAGTCTGGAGCAAAAGGACACCAGACAGGGCTTGAGAGAGATCAAAAGAGCGAAAGCCTCCTGGAGGAGAAGAGGGAATCAGTAAGAGCCTCAGGAGCCCACAGCCCAGCATCTCTCCAGTGTTCCAGACACTGAGAAGTTAGCTTCCACAGAGGGTGGAAGCATTCGAGAGTTCCTCAAGTCTTGGAATTCATCATTTAGCCTGTCAGCAGAGTCCAAACAAGTGCAGGCGAGTTTGGCCTCACTACAAAGTGAGTGGGACAACCTGGTGCCTGGTGCAGAGTTCCCGAACTCCCGTCAGGTATCCTGGGTCTGGAACAATAACCCCTGCTTCACCCTGGATGGGCTCCACCATGAAAGCAGCAACATTTGGATCCTGAAGAGCACGCTACGAAAGAAACAGAAGGGAGTTTTAATAGCTTCTGTTCTACTTTGTTTAGCAACTGAAATCAAATACTTTCTGTTATGAAAGAATTATAAGGGATGGGTAGCTCAGCAGTCTGGAATATTTGCTCCTTTGACGGAGGATCTGGGTTCGACTCCCAGAACCCACGTGGTGCACATATACATGCAGGCAAAACACTCAAAGTAAACAAATAAATCTAAAAAAAAAAAAAAAAAAAAAAAAAAACCAAAACAAACCGGGAAGGGGGGATGATGAGGTAGCCAGCCATAGGGGTCCACAGCTGTAATTCCAGGACTCCAGCATGCTGGGTTTACAGGCATATACAATTATTATAAGTAAAATCCAAGCTGCTAAGGGCACTGGATGCTCTTACAGAGGTCCCAAGTCCCTTTCTCAGCACCCACATGAGTGCTCATGAGTGCCATTAAGTGCAGTTCCTGAGGACCCAAGGCCCCTGCTGGCCTCTGTCACCACCACCTGCACATGGCACATCTGCATGCAGGCCAACATTAAAACAAACAAATGACTAAGTGGCCTGTCAAAGCTATCTTATAACTTTTTTGTTTGTACAAAAGTACTCAGCTTGGAGATGGGATATATCTCAGTGGTAGAACAATTGCCTAGAAACAAGGTCTTGGGTTCTTTCCCAAGCACCACAAATAAAGTACCACAATTTATAAGTCTTAAAAGCTTTTTATTTAGGCCAGGAATGATAGTACATGCCTTTAATCTCAACATTTGGGCAGCAGAGCCAGGCAGATCTGAGTCCAAGGCCAGCTATATATGCTGTGTTCCAGGCCAGTCAAGGGTTCAAAATGAGAAGAAAAAAAGAAAAGGCAGGAAAGCAGGAAGGAAGGACAAGAAAGAAAAGATAGAGGAAAAAAATAGACTAGCTCAAAAGACAGATAAAAGACAGAGTGGGAGGAAAGAGAGAGGGGAAGAGAGAGGAAGAGAGAAGGGGGAGGGGAGAAAGAGAGAGAGAGAGATTATCTACTAATTAATGGGTAATACTCCAGTAGTTATAATTTGAACTGGTGAGTACCAGATGACAAAATTAGATTTCCTGCGCTATAAACTAACTGCCCAGTACTGAGTATACAACTGACTTCAGCCTCACTTAGCAATTTTCACAGACTTGTATAACTTTGTTTGTTTTGAAATGTTAGGGTCAAGCCCAGGACCTCTCCCATGCTGCTTTACCACTGAGCAACTGCCCCTGTATTTTTGTTTTGGTTAGTTGGTTGATTGGTTCGGTTTGGTTTGGCTTTTTTTTTGTTTTGTTTTTACTGTGCCTGAGAGTTTGTCTACTATGTAAGCATGTATCTGTGCCACAAGCATGCCTGTGGCCCAAGTGGCCAGTGTTAGAGCCACGAAACTGACATTACAGAAGGTTGTAAGCTACCACATAGGTGCAAGGAACTGAACAGAGTCCTTTGCGATAGCAGTATGTGATCTTACCCACCGAGATATCTCTCCAACCCCCTCATTAATGTATTTTTAATTCACATATTTAACAAGTAATAATTAAGTCAAAATATTTTCCAGTTGTTATGAGCCAAGTGCCCTGATGTACCTCCAGTGCAGGCAGATCGTTATATGGAATGGTTTCAAAGCCTGGCATGAAGGGTCCAAAGCCATCGTAACTGGTCGGATCTGTGGAACTGGAGATTGCAGACAGCGTGCGACCCCAGAAGTTTCCAACTAAAAGGAAAGACAAACAATGATTTTTCCAAAGAAACCCACAAGTACTACCCTACAAATGCTTTGGGAAGCCTAACTAAAAGGAGAAATATCTACAATACTTTTCTCACACCCATTCCAATTGAAGCCCAACAACTGAAGCACTCAAAGCAAGGTTCCTAGACAGAGAAGGTACGTTTACAACAGGAAAGTGAGGAAAAAGTATCCAGAACAGAGATTAGCAGTTCCCTTCTGATAGCCCAATACTGCAAGCTACTCAACAGAATGCGTTTCCAAAGTCACTTACAAAAAAGATGCTCAGACAATCCAAATACTTTCCACATTGCCTTCCTTGACATTATAATCCTCTACAACACTAAATGAAATAGACAGCTGTCTTTCCTCAGGATCACATTTTTTTTCTATTAATAAATGTGGCCAGGAGCCACAGAAGGTCAAGGAGTATTCCAGGACAAGAGAGAGACAGGTAATTTAGCCTGGGAGCTGCCTATCCTCAGAGTTTCAACTCTAATAGAAAGCAAACATCCTAACAACCACCAGCAAAGCAAACAACTACATCATGGGAGATGGGGTTAAACTCAGCCATGAACACTATAGTAGAGAGAATGGGAACTTATCACACTAAGAGTGTCGACACCAGCTATGTCAGCAGCAACTCAACTCTTGCAAAAGCCTGTCACCCAAGTTAGACTCATGAGTCAACCCATCCTTTTCTCATCTACGTACAAGAGCATATTCCTTTAGATAACAAGCACTGATGAGACCAGGAGCCAAGCCATTCTGCTCTCCCTAGTCTCAGGGATCCCATGCGGTAGCTTACCCTGCAAGTAAGTCTTTCACCATCATTCCAGCCTCTGTTAATAGGATGCAAAAATATCTTTACACCCTTAGTTAGCCTGAAACACTAGTATGGAAGAGACTGGACAATCTATAATAGAAATCATGTTTTGTTTATAATAGACAGCCAGGACACCCACAAATAGAATGCAAGATTTTAAAACAGCAACTCACAGGTAGTAATATACAGTGACTCCTAATGAAGCCAAGCTTTGCTGCTGGGTTAAGTCACACCCTTTTCTAAATGTTTTGGAAAAGTGGAACCTTTCCTGATTCTCCTTTTCTGCCTCTTGGATGCTGACAAGAGCCTAACTATACTTCCTCTGATATGCCGGGCTTTTTCACACTTTGGTACAGCCCTCCTATCTGCTCCACAAGTCCCACTGGCCACGTGGCTGACCTGGCAGCCACACAACACAAACAGCAAGGTTTCCTGTGTTCCTCCTCTATGTCCCTCCTCTGGGCAGCTGCAGGATTTACAGCTTGTCTTCCCTGTGTGCTTGAGTTTTAAAAACAAAATGATAAGTTATAGAATCATATCAACATTTCTTCAGATCATAATCTGTCACCTCAAATATCAATTGCTTCTAACCATAACTTTACTATGCTATAGGATTTATAATTTAACTGTATATATTCATACAGAACAAAACAAGAATGGATTCTGACCACAAAACCAATACATACTATTTTTAACTAAAATCAAAACTTTAAAGTAAGACCCTACCATTTGAATACCCCACAAAAATTATCAAAGTCAGATTACGTCATCCCAGTAAACTATACATCTCCTTAACAAGAACAAAAGTATTCCTTCTCAACCATTCTCAGAAGCATAACAAGGGCAGCTTCAGGCTTCCTGTTCCTAATGGCTTCTAAGAACACAGCGCAAGGGCACAGTCAATATCAGGGCTAAAATCCTGGCCACAAGCCAAGCATGGTGGCACAGACCTTTAATCCTAGCACTTGAGGAGGTAGCAGACAGATCTCTGTGAGTTTGTTAAGGCCAGTCCGGTCTGCATAGTGAATTCCTGGAAAGCTAAGCCTACACAATAAAATCCTGTCTCAAAAAACAACAAAAAATGTTGGCCACGAATGTTCAATGATAGAATGCTTATATAGGAAACACAAAGCCTTCAAAACTTATCACCAAAAAATAAATAAGTAAAACAAACAAACAAAAATGTAATAAGAAAACAGGTATGAAGAAAATCTGGTAAAATATGAAATTAAATCAAATACCCACTTACTTTAAGAAGGGAGGATTATGGTAATGTATGCCTTTAATCCCAGCACTTGGGAGGCAGAGGCTCCAGGATTTCTGAGTTTGAGGCCAGCCTGCTCTACAGAGTGAGTTCCAGGATAGACAGGGCTATACAGAGAAACCCTGTCTTGAAAAACCAAAAAGAAAAAAGAAAAAAGAAAAAAAAAAAGAAAAAAGAAAAAAAGAGAAAAAGGAAGATTAAGGAATCAAGAAAGAAAAATCTCAAGCTAGGGATGTGGCTAAGGAGTGCACTACACTGGCATCCATCAAACCTTGGATTCATAAAAACTCTCATTCATCAAGAAATACCTTCATGAACTTGAGAAATCTAAAAGGAATTCCCTCATTAGGCTTTATAAAACACTCTCTAAATAATGTCGCATGTAAATAATACCATTAACACTGCAACAGTCAAATTCACATACCAGCAAAAACAATCTTTGCTTTGTACTTCTGGATGCCTTTCACAGTGTAGCCCCAACGACGAGCGAGCTTACACGCAGTCTCTCCAGCCTCCACTCCTATTGTAAGGAAAACTCAGATTTGACCAATGTAAATTACCAAAACAATAAGCTTTAGCATGTGATACACCACTTAATCCCAGTTACTTGAGACACTAAGGTGGGAGGAGTGTAGATTCAGGGCCAGCCTAGGTGAAATGGGGAGATGCTCAATAATACAAATAAAGAAACAAATGACTGATTGTTGGGACCGTAACAAAACTGGGACTGCCTTACCTGTATTCATAGGAAGAACTTTGTTGTAGTTGAAAAGCTTGGTAATGTACTCCTCGTATTCACCAAGGACATTGTTATAGAAAGCCCGAGATGTTAACGTCAGCTTGTCCACCTGACTCTTCATGGCATCTATGATCTTTGGGTGGCAGTGTCCTTGGCTGACAGCACCATAAGCACTCAGGAAGTCAAAGTACTGCCTGCCTTCCACATCCCACATATAAATGCCTACAACAGAGAGAAAGAAAAGAATGAGTCTCCATGTGCCACAAGACTCCAAAATGAAGACTGACTTCTTAAGCCCTCTAACACCAATATATGATACTCTACTTATTCCTGTGCCTAAAACAATGTAGTGCAAGCCTGGTGACTTTGATTTAGAAAGAAATATTAAAGCTATATTTTATCTGGCTAACTCTTAAACATACATTTAACAGAACAGTATAAAAAGACTAGCCGGGTGGTGGTGGCACACGCCTGTAATCCCAGCACTCTGGGAGGCAGAGGCAGGTGGATTTCTGAGTTCAAGGCCAGCCTGGTCTACAGAGTGAGTTCCAGGACAGCCAGGGCTACACAGAGAAACCCTGTCTCAAAAAAAAAAAAAAAAAAAAAAAAGAAGAAGAAGAAAGAAAGAAAGAAAGAAAGAAAGAAAGAAAGAAAGAAAGAAAGAAAGAAAAGAAAGAAAGAAAGAAAAGAAAAGACTGTAATTGTGTCATAAATTTGGGGACAGAGGGTTGGTGGTAAATAAGCACATAGAAAATATTCAAGAGGGCTGGAGAGATGGCTCAGCAGTTAAGAGTACTGACTGCTCTTCTGAAGGTCCTGAGTTCAAATCCCAGCAACCACATGGTGGCTCATAACCATCTGAAACAAGAAATGATGCCCTCTTCTGGAGTGTCTGAAGACAGCAACAGCATACTTACATATAATAAATAAATAAATCTTTAAAAAATAAAAATAAATTTAAAAAAAAGAAATATACTCAATAGTGAAAGTGTGAAATCCAGCATGACACTCCACAGCTTCCATCCCAAGCAGCTAGTCTAACAGTAAAAAGTTTGCTGAGATAAATAAGCTTTGGTTCTGGTTATTTCAGTGTGTGATGTTATTTTTATTTGCAAGTTTTCTATACTAAAGTTTATTTAGAAAGAAGGGAGGGGAGGGGAGGGGAAGGGAAGGGAACGGAAAAGGAAAGGAAGAAAGGAAAGGAAGGTTGTAGCCTCTTTAGCAATTTTAGTCAGGAACCAAAACTTCAAATTTACAAAGAAATGACACAAAACAGACAAAACAGTTGTATAGTATGGACTACAACTGAACATATAACAGGGGTATTTGCAAACCATATACCTGTTAAGGACTCAATGGTAAACAACACAATAATAAACAACAATAAAATCCACTAGACATGGTGGCACACACTTATAATCCCACCACTGAGGAGACAGAGGTAGGAGGATCAGGAGTTCAAAGCTAGCTTGGATTAAGGAAGCTCTGTTTTTTAAAAATGGGCAAATAACTTACCAGCATTTTCTTCAAAGACATACAGATGCTAATATGAAAATGTAAAGATGTACAACCCATCACCAGCCATTAGAAACATGCAAATCAAAACAAGGAGCTACTATTTCATACTAGTATGCTTATAATTCTTAAAAGAAAAAACAGTGTAGCAGAGATAAACAATCTGGAACTCACATACATTGCTAGGAGACATGTAAAATGGTATAACTGTGGCTGGGTCTGGTGGTGAACACCTGTAATCCTAGCACTTGGCAGCTCATGTTGAATCAATCCAAGGTTAAGAGCAGCCAGAACTATGTCATAAAAGTCTGTCTCTCTACCAATACCAAAAATCAAACAAAAACAGTACAGCTGATCTGAAAAAAGTTAGTAATCCTGAGCTGGGGAGATGGCTCCGTGAGTAAGAGCTCTTATTATGTAGGCACACGTGAGGACCTGAGTTAGAGTTCCCATATCCCATATTTTAAAAAAGCTGGGCATGGCCAGGCATTCCTGTTACCCTAGCATTATGTGCAGAGACAGGCAGATCCCAGGAGTTCACTGGCCAGCCAGCCAGCCAAAACAGTGTGCTTCATGTTTAGTGAGAAACCCTGTCACAGGAAAAAAGCAGAACCTGATAAAGGAGACACCTGACTTCCTCTTTTGTTTCTGTTCAGGCATGGACAACACACACACACACACACACACACACACACATGCACACAGAGAGAGAGAGAGGTTTTATTGTTTTGTTTTAAAAGTTGGCAGTTCCCCTAGCAAGCTAATCATAGTTACCACATGACCTAGCAATTCTACTCCAGAGATCAATTCAGGCAATGCCAAACTTTAAGAAACACTGGCTTACAGGGCTGAAATACTTCAGCTGGGAAGGGTGTTACAATTAAAAAAAAAAAAAAAAACTGGCCCAGGGAAGGAGGAGGAAGAGGAGGAGGAGGAAGAGAAGGGGTGGGAGAAGGAGAAGGAGGAACAAGAGAAGGAGTAGAAGGACGAAGAAGACAGGGGGATGAGAAAGAGGAGGAAGGAAGAGGAGACGAAGAAGGGAAGGGGGAGGGGAAGAGAAGACCTCCTACTGATCAACAGACTACTAGACCAACAAGAACGAGAGGTCTGGTCTAAGGTTCACTTATAACTAAGGACACAAAGTTGGATTCCTGCTGTGCTTTTGTGAACTTCCCGGTTCTGATAATTACCTGTGTATATAAAAGATAAAATTCCTGTGGACTCTTAGAAAAGACACAGAGAGTATCTAGGAGGGAAGAGCTAGAAAACAGGATGGGTAGGGCCAGGAGGGGTGGGGAGAGCACAACAAAGAAAAGCCTTAGCTATCTGGGGGGGAGGAAAGAAACATTTCAATATCATCAGAACTTTTTTATTATTAGAGTCATGTCAAAATAAAAACTAATAAAAACTTTTAAAAGATTGTCAGTGATGTCGCATTCCTATTTCCTGTGCGTTCACCATCGTGAGGCTCTGGTAGAAGACTGACAGGCACAGGTGTCAGTTGCTTAGAAAAGGTCAAAGGAGCCCTGTCTGCTACAGACATTCAACGTGGCTTGCACATGAGAAATCAAAACAACTAATTCTGTAACACGTTTCAAGCAAATGTGGGGGGTGGATTGATCCTAAACATACCTTTTCCTCTCTCCAGGGCTACAGGTAAAGGGTGGTAATTGTGTGCACCATATTTAGATTCCCGTTCAAAAATGTACTCAGAGGATGGTGGGCCTTGCACTGTCTTCTTAGTTGCAACAGACGTGGCAGAGGCAACTGAGGTGTGGACTCCTCGCCGAAGAGCAGCAACGGTCTGCAGACTTGCTAGTTTGGAAAGCATTGTGTGGGTCCTTCAGGAGTGGGAGTGCAGAGCCCTGTCCAAAGTAAGGAGAAGGTGTTGAGGGTGAGAACCTTCCAAAGTCAGCTGTGTCTGCTCACTGAGTAACTGCCAAGCTTCCCTGCGGTCAGCATCCAGCCTGATCCTACCAGATGGTGCAGGGTTCAGGGAAGCTATCAGAGGCAGGGCGCCAAGGCCGATGCCACAGCTGCCTGCTGATTGGTCATTAGTCGGGGTGGAAAGCAGGGGCTAAGAACCCTTCTGAACCATTTTTAAAGCCCAGAGTGGCCCTTTAACTCTGGGTTCAAATGACCCTCTGCAACGAGGACCACAGCGGCACTCCAGGCCCTCGGGAGCCCCACCTCTACTCCTTATTTTGCATTTTTAATCATCCTGGAATGTAGATAATGAAACAATTAAAACAAATGTCATTTTAACCTAGATGAAGTAATCCCAGCATTTATGAGGCAGAGAAAAGATGATCAACACAAGTTCTAGGCTAGCCTGGCCTACATAATAAGTTCCAGACCAGACTGGACTACAAGTAGCCTCTGTCTCAAAACAGAAAGAAGATAGGAGGGGAAGAGAGAGAGAGAGATGGCTCAGCGATTAAAAGGCTTTGCTACTTTTGCAGAAGACCTGGGTTCAGATGTCAGCACCCACATGATGGCTCACAACTGTCTGTAACTCCAGGGGATCCAACACCTTCTTCTGACCTCTACAGGCACCAGACACCAACATGGTGCACATATATACACGCAAGCAAACATATAGTACACAAAAACTAAAAATATATTTAAAATATATATATAGAAACAGGGAAAAGTAAACTTTTAGAGACTGGAAAGAGTTTAGCACCCAACCTACACAAAGTAAAAGCTGTCACTTAGCACAGATATATAAAACATAAGTCAAACTCAGCATAGACAAAGGTAAAAAGACTTGTTTTGCACTTTGTTAAAAGTCTTGAGAGCTTACAGTAACAAACACAAATATATAAAAAATGACTCATAAGGAATCTATTTTGCTAGAATGGCTGTTTCTATAACCCAGCCACCTCCCCTACCACACAACACATTTAAAAAGTATCAAAAAATCAACTGTTTAGAGGGAAACAAACAATTGGGACGGAGAGAATACGGAAGCATGAACAGCTAAGTGGGGCATGCGAAGTCCCAAGCACACCAGTGTACACTTTTCAGGATCAAGCCACTGTCTGGGCACCAGTCCTAAAGCCAGTCCCTAACAGCGCCCCCACCCCACCCCCGCCTTCTGTGGGCACAGTTCACTATTCAGATCACAGGAAGATCCTGCAACAAATAAGAGCATGTTTAGGTACCGTGTCTGGAAGCAGAGAAGGAAAGCATTCCAGGTAAATGCTGGACTAGGGGAAGTCACCAAAAGCCAGGCACGCTAGGGTGTCTATAAATACAAATAGCTAATTCATGTCTCAACAGAATTTTCCAACAAGTCAAACCATGCATGATCTTAGCACTCCTGACTGTGCTGCCAAGTCAGCCAATCGTGGGACTTGGCTAACTTCTCTTTCAACTTGGCTCTCACTCCACACTAAAAATCCAGTGAGGTTCAGGAATTTGTAATCACTAATCAGATCCCAGAACTCTGCTTTGTTTGCCAAAAACTTGCCACTATCCTTCCTTCCCACGGTTCCGACCAGAGTACAAATTTAAATCGCAAGATCTAGAGACTGTCTTGAAGGGGTCCAAATGATTCCTAAAATAAGATACACAATTATATACTTCCCTAAGAAAAAGGTCTTTTATTTCCGCAGTATTTTCTCTTAAACTAACAAAAACAAAGCAAGAGTCATTAGCCTGGAAATGAATGGCAGCTAACAAAATGTTTAACTGCACTACAAAGAACCAGAGTCTATCACCACTAAGTCTAAGATACTGATTTACCGTTTCTTTCTAGGCTCTTTACAATCCACAAAGTAGATCCTATTTAGACTATTGAAAAATTAAAATGGTATTAATTTCTGCTGAGCAAATATGCATTAAATGTGCTTTCTCGAATGTTCCTTAGCAGATGCACTTAGATACACGCAAGCAAAACTCTCATACACACACACACAAAAAAATAAACAAATCTTTAAAATAAGTGTCTACCAACATAGCAAGGACATGTCTAATTAAGAAAATAAAATTTTATATACATATATAAAATTGCATGTTTAACTATGAAAAAGAGTATTAGGGAAAACTGTTAAGGAAAGAAAACAAAAAAGTCACTGTAGCTATATTTAACTATTTTCCACTTTCTGCAATGATCATAAATTGTATTTATAGTCAGAAATACTGAAAATGATCTTGGACATGGGTCTGAGTTGCTTGATAGAGACCAGACAAGCAAAGTTAAATTAAAAGAAAGGATCCAAGTAAGCTTTAAGAAAACAATGTGGTGTAAAAAGAAGTGCAGTCAGTGCTCCCAGGATGTGCAGCCTTGAGTCCCCCAGGTCACCTGTTCTTAAGGAAAGGCTCAAACTTTAAAAGAAAAACTACTCTTATACCTTTGCCAGCAAAGTTTACAGCTGTCATTTTTTTTCCAATAGGCAAAAGACTCTTAAAAAAAAAACTGGTTATTGGAAAAAAAATGCTTTTAACCATACATTTTTACAGGTTGCAATAGGACAGCAAGTGACTGCAGACATGGGTTGGGGGTCTATAATCCCAGAATTGAGGGCCAAGATGGGGGTGCTGAGACAGGCGGGTTTCCAGTCCAAGGCTACATTCAGCTGACTCAAAACAAAATAAAGACTGCAAGGGGAAAGAATCTAAAAGACTATCTGAACTCGACTTATCTCAATTTACACAGTTATCTCCTCAGTTAGAATCTATTTTATCTGCTGAGTCCTCTCAATTTCATATAGAATGACGATAATCAGTAGCATAAGAAGAAGCATTCAAAATATGAGCAATATTCTCAAGTTCTCTGGATATTTAACTTAACTGGGAAAGGCCACAAGTTGCACAGACCATGACATACCAGAATCTAATTTCTATTTCTAACACACATTTCTATTAAAGAACCTCTGTGTTCAAGTTACCGAGCTTGGTACTGTATGAGAAATATTAGAACAAAATTAGAGAAGGCTTTAAAACAGCCACCAACAATCTTCTCTTTCACAGGGGTTCGGGAAATGGTAGAAGTATGGTAGAAAACCCACAATGCTTCACAATCCAGATTTAAATCCAGTCTGCGGCTCTCTGTGAATGTGGCACTCATTCTGAACTCCGATGAGGTTGAAACTATTCACAGTGTCTTGAGGAGTCCATGTTAGAGCCTGGGGTTTAGAACAAAGGAGCTCTTCATTACGTTCTCTTCTGCTCTAAGTTCATAGGAACACGAGCCAAGTTCTACAGCTTTAAAAAACACTGGCAGGGTTCTTCAAACTGTATCATTTTTCATTAAAAAATAAAAATGAAATCGTTAGGGACTAAGGATCAGTTGGTAAGTTCTTGCCTAATATATACGAAGCCTTAGAGTCCACCTCCAGTAGCAAATAAACTAGAGAAGCAGAGGCAGGAAGATCCGGAGTTCAAGACCATCCTTGAATACACAAGAAGTTAGAGGTGGTCAAACATGCTGGTATCTGCCTTTAATCTGGAGGCAGAGGCAGATGGATCTCTAGGAATTTGAGGCCAACCTGGTCTACATAGTTCCAGCTCAGCCAGGGCTATAAAGTGAGACTTTGCCTTAATATTAAAATAAAATAAATAGCAGTCAAACAAGACAATTACCTACTTAAGAGATTAACATTCCCCTGGTTCTGGAAAGACTCAATGCAACAGTATAGGGGAATTCCAGAACAGGGAAGTAGGAAGGGGTAGATGGAGGAACAGGGGGAGGGAAGAGGGCTTATGGGATTTTCGGGGAGTGGGGACCCAGAAAAGGGGAAATCATTTGAAATGTAAATAAAAAAAATATATCAATAAAGGAAAAAAAATTTTAAAAAAAGAGACTAACATTAACTACCGATTTTCTTCAGTGCATAAATACTATGCAGATAATTTTTTCCACCTTCTCCCTTTGAATTTACTATGCAGGTCCCTCCAAAACACGTTCAGAACGTTGCAGATTTTTATCACCGATAAAAATCTGCAACTTGTTTTCAAGCAATCCCCACTGTGGACTTAAGTTTGCAAAAAGGAGAGGTTGGCCATGCCTCAAATATCACCTCCCCTGGATCCCCACCTTCTGCCGGTATTCTCTCGTCTGGCAAGTGAACAAGATCCTTACTGAACATACAACTCCTGACGGAGGCAAGGTAGCAACCAGACAGGCCAGGTAATGAGGCTACCCATTCTGCATCAAAGTAACTCAACTCTGAGAGGCAGCCTCTCTGTCCTCCTGTGGAAGCTCATCGTTTCATCAACGGTTCAGAATTGAGACCAGTTTGGTCCTCAAAGTGAGTCTGGGACAGCCAGAGCTACCCAGAAAAACCCTGTCTAGAGAAACAAAAGATAGATGGAAGGATAGATAGATAGATAGATAGATAGATGTGTTGTCAAACATATTATTTATTATTCATATTTACCACTTATCTACTTTCTATATTTAGCAGCTGTAAGAGCCTAAACATAAGAACTAGTGACAGGCTGAATAGTTTGGGCACGTTTAGTTTCAGACCACCACCGTTCCCTTCCCATCAGCTCACAGGAATACTTCCACAGTACAGTCTCCATTAAAGGCTGCATTTGGAAGAATTTGTTTAGTCTGCCTTATTAAATAACGCCTTTTTAAAATTACTCTAAAAGAATCATCAGTGTAAAGTCATCCAAAAGCCATTGAAAATATTCTGCTTGAGAAGTAAATTTGGTTTGGCTATTGTTAAATATTTACTTTTCTGAGGTAACCATTCACAAATACAGCCCTTATTTTTTTTTTTTTTTGAAGTTCTGTCAACATAAGCTTTGTTTTATGTAACCAATATTCTGGCTGAAATTCACCTCAAGTACGTCACTGGCAAACAACTAAAGTAACACTACTGGGAAAGGATTGGACCAACTACACCGCACCCTCTGCACACCCCCAAATCACTGTCCATTCACTATTTTTAAAAGGATAGAGTTTGGCTTATCCTCAAGAACTCAGCAAAGGGCATAAACTACATATCCAAATACCTACAATAAAAGTAGACTATGGAAGATAAATATACGAGACAGGAAAAAAATGCCTTTAAAAATATGTACTAATTAAAGTTTTAGGGGCTGGAAAGATGGCTCAGCGGTTAAGATCACCTACTATGCTAGCATAAGACCAGAGTTTGGTTCCCAATAACCACATTACATGGCACAACTATCAAGAACATTGGATCCCTCTGGCCTCAGATGGCATGTTCATTCATGATCACACACATACACAATCTAAAGTACCGTTACAGGTTACATAAAATTAATTTACCTACAGACACTGACAAGTCTGATTGAGAAGAAAATTTGGGGTGGAGAAATCAGATGTTATTCAATTGCCAAAGCTACTTCATTCCAAAATCATTCCTTCTCCCTTAATATATCTTGACACATCTACTAGGTAAATGTATTCCCAGGCATGCTGTAGGCCTGAGGCAAGATTTGCTGGCAGCAAAAGCTCCCCACAATTAGGCTGGAATTTACTGAGGTTCATTCAGCATAGCTTGCTAACTAACCTAACCTAACCTAACCTAAGGAGGGGGTCTTCATGCAAAGAGCCCTATGGGCCAATCCCTAGCCACCATCTCATCATAATGTGCACGTCACTTCCTCAATCCTCTTATTTGGTTTAGGACTGGAGAGAAGTGGGGAATGGGGAGGGATGGGCATGATCTGCCAAGAGATGTATAAGCTGCCCAAGGAACTCGGACTTGGTCCGCATCCGCGCCCCCTCCCGGTGACGCGACGAGTTTGCAGCTCTGTCCCCAGGGATCCGGTCCCCAGGGATCGGATCCCCAGCAGCCAAGCTGCTCGAGGTGCCCCGCGTCCCCAACGCCGCCTTTTCAAAACCGAGACCTCCAAGGCCCTAGCTCCCTAGCCGAGTCCCCAGAGGGCAGTGGGCCCAAGCTGTGCCCCGCCCGTCCTAATACGAGCCCGCCCCACTCCGGGCCTGAGCTGCGCCCTAGACCCGGAGATCCCGGCGTTGCCCTGACTGAGACTCCGGAACACGGAGCGCGCCCGAGTCGCTCTGGCCCAGCCCCGGAGCGCGCATCGTACCTGACAGCGTAAGCTAAGCGACACGGACCTGTACTTCAGCCACGAAGCCCGACGTGGCTGCCGGGCGCGTCAGGCCGTTTAAGACGACGTGTCTGTCCCGCCCCCGCCCGTTCTCTCAGCTCATTGGCTAGGGCGGAGGGCCGCATGCCAATCACAAGAGGCTCACCCTCGCCAGACCCACCCGGCCTTGAGCCTCCGGGCGCCAGGCTCCTGCTGCCTTCCCCAAGTGCGTAATTTACTTTTGTGCCTGTGGCACTTGAGCGCTTTGGAGCGATTCTCTTTTACAGGAAGGGAAACGGAGGCCCGAAGGAATAGTGGCCTTTCACTGCGTTTCTCTAGCCTAGGGACCCTCCAAAGCCTTTCCTGAATGAGCCTCTTGGGAGCAACATCATATCTTAAATGCTTGAAACCACAGGACCTTGAGCCCTTAAGTACCAAAATGGCCAAACAGCTTGCTGATGCTTCTAGTATCGTCTCTGCAGCTGTAAAACGCTGCCCAGATGTTAGTAATTGTTATTAATGGTTGGAAATGACAGCTACACAGTACAGATTTTCCTGCACTCCCTTCACTACTAAGGTTAAAACTCAAAACCCAAAAAGGATATTGCAGGATAAACACAATCAGAAGGTTGCTTAGGTATCATTTTGTCTAGAACATTCGTTATAAATCAGAAAACATGAGAATAGAGGAGTTAAACCAATCCTGTGCCAAAAGCTCCCTGCCACAGAGTGATTCACTACCCTACACTGATGCTTCATGGTCAGCCAGAAAGACTTCACACTCCAGTTTGGAATGAACGTGTGTGAGTGGGAAAACACGAGGATGGAGGGCACACCAGGCAGAAACACTGTCGGTCTGAGTATCCTGGGCTAGATGTGGGGTTTCTAAAACCCCAAAGAAAGAGGAGTTTGAGGAGAGACTCCTTGGGGGGAGCTGGGTACTAAGTGCTAGAGCTCCTTCCATACTCCTCATGGACTGAAGCCACTAAGAGGTCAGAAGCCTAAGGAGTCTGTTAAAATAAGTAGTGGTGGTGGTGGTGGTGGTGGTGGTGGTGGTGGTGGTGGTGGTGATGGTGGTGGTGGTGGTGGTGGTGGTGGTGGTGGTGGTGGTGGTGGTGATGGTGGTGGTGGTGATGGTGGTGGTGGTGGTGGTGGTGGTGATGGTGGTGGTGGTGATGGTGGTGGTGGTGGTGATGGTGGTGGTGGTGGTGGTGGTTGTGGTGGTAGTGGTGGTACATACCTTTAATCCCAGTACTCAGGAGGCAGAGACAGGCTGATCTCTGTGAGTTCTAGGCTAGCTTGGTCTACAGAGGAAGTTCCAGGACAGCCAGAGTTACACAAAGAAATCCTAACTTGTAAAAACAAAAAAGAAAAGACAAATCCCCACAGACTAGCCTCCCTAGACACAGAACAAGATCAGAAAGAGGAGGAAAGGAAAGTGGGATGGGAAAGAGCGGAGGAAATGGTTCCTTAGGTAAAGTGATTGTTGAGCAAGCACAAAGAAGCCGAGTTCAGATCCCCTGAGCCTACAGAAATGCTGAGTGGGCGCAGAGGCCCACCTGGAGTCCCAGCGCTCAGGGAGGTGGGGGCAAGAAGAGTCCTAGAGCTCTGGGTTCAAGGGAGAGACCCAGGCTGAAGTAAATATATACGGAGCAATCAATAGGGAAGGCCAGGCCTGTGCACCCACAGTCAGGAGAACACTGGTACACAGACACACCAGACACATACAGACAAAGAAAAAAAGATGGGTAGAGAGACAAATAGAAGACATTCAACAGCCATAACAGGGAAAGTCCTAGCTGACCTGCTCAGTATGGGCAGGGAAGTAGTGTGGGCTCAGAAACAGAGCTGTGAATCCAGGCTCCACAGGAGCACTGAGAAAGCCTCCTGGGCTCATCCTGTCCTTGGCCAAGGCCATTTTCCCAGATCATCACCATCATCATCATCATCATCATCATTATTATTATTATTATTATTATTATTATTATTATTGTTTCATACCACCTATTTCAGTATGATCAACCTCAAGGGGGGTTGACCCTTCTTTCCCTGGGGTCAGAAAAGAACTGTTTCTTTGTGATCCTTCTTTGCAAGCCAGGACAAATGTGTAAAGCCAGGGCCCAGTGATCTCGCTTTGCCTTGGCAAGCAGAAGCAGCTGAGCTCATCAAGAGACCTAAGTGTAACATCAAAACATGTGGCAATCGTTTTGGACTCACAGGTAGGTTACTCTTTGATGAAAAGGTTTTCATAAGCAAGAAACCTCTGGGAATGTCTGGGTTTTATCACTTCTCACTTATCAGAGAATGGCACTGGGTACAAAGAGCATGATAAAAATTTATGGTTTTCCTCCTACTTGGTTGCTTTTTTTTTCCCATCACTAATTGTAGCCAAGAAAGAACAACCTGCACTTTGGAGTAGCCCTTTCCCACCAAGAAACAGAGCTGTTCTGATTACATTTGCACAATCTAAAAACACAAGGCGAAGAAGGGTCAGAGCCCATGTGGCAGGGATTGTTGAGTCTAACTCTACCAACGCATTCAAGCGAATGGCTCTACAGGAACAGTAAAACCTGGCAATAAAGTTCCTACAGAGCTCCTGTGCTCACAGAGACTGCAACGACAATCACAGAGCCTGCATAGGTCTGCATTAATAATTAATAATAAATGCCCTATATGTTATTGATGTTAGCTTGGTGTTCTTGTGGGACTGCCAACAGTGGGAATAATGGTTGTCTCTGACTCTTTTGTCTTCTCTTGGGACCCTTTTCCTGGGTTGCCTCACCCAACCTTGATATGAAAAAAGGTCTGTGCCTAGTCTTAAGGTATCTTCTTAGCTGTGTTCTGTGGATATTCCTGGGAGGTCTGCTCTTTTCTAAAAAGGAAATAGAAAAGGGGTGGATGGGACAGGGGACTGGGGTGGGGTGGAGTGGAGAATGGGAGAAAAAGAGTTAGGGTAAACTGGTCAGGACATTTTGAACACCGAACCAACCAAATAAATAGAAACAATCCTATCAGCAGGTGACCAAGTTAAATCCAGAAGTTAATTTGACAAATGTCCCTTGAGTGCCATTAATGTCTGACTCTGGGTGGAGTTTCATATCAGGTGAATCCATGTGAAAAGGAAGGGAAACAGAAGATTGGGAACTGCTACTTCAATGAATATGAACAGAAACCTTGCAATTTTCATTTCCTCTCACATAGAAATGTAATGAATACTTTGGTTTCAGAAGTAGACAATTCTCAATATTTATTGACTAGAAAACCAACTGTGTTTGCCAGGCATGGTGGCACATTCCTGCAATCCCAGGACTGGGGAAGTAGAGGTAGAAGAATCCTTGAAAGTATGAGGCAGTCAGTGCTACACAGACAGATTCTGTTAAAAAAAAAAAAAAAAAAAAAAAAAAAGGCAAAGTTGAGATGCAGCCCAGTGACTAAGTGTGTGGACTGATTGGTGTCAGTTCCCAGCACCCTCTTCAGATCGCTCACAACTGCCGGAACTCCAACCCCAGAGGAGCTGATGCCTCTGGCCCTCACAGGCACCCTATACATATGCACATAATTTAAAAATAATAAAAATAAATATCTTTTTAATAACAAAAAAGAAACAGGTGAGGGAATATCGGTTATGAAGGCTTTCCTTCCCCAACACTCCACTGTCCAGCTTATTACTTGTTATTAGTCTAAGCTACATAGATTTGGGCTTCAAACTTTTAATCATTTGAAAATCCCACACCAGTTCCAAGAAGAAATCTCTGGAAATATTAGTGACAAAAAGAAGGTAAAATAAAAATTGCAGCAAATTTTATCTGTGCTAAAAAGATGTCTTCCCAGGGCTGGAGAGACGGATGGCTCAGGAGTTAAAGAGCACCTGCTGTTGGACCCAATTTCAGTCCTCAGCACCCATAACAGGCCACTCCCAAATATTTGTAACTCCAGCTCCAGGAGATCCAACACCTGTCTCTGGCTTGGTGCACATATATATGTATGTACAAGCAAGCACTCACTGAGCTGGGGAAGCTGTTTATGTCTGGAGGAGAATGAACTCCTCAAACCCACTACACCAGAGACCCAGCAGGAGCAGGGGGAGCTTGAAAGAGACAGCTGGGGAAAGTATCCTAAACCTAAATCTGAACTATATATGTGCAGACTGAGAAGTTTTGCTATTCAAATGTCAGTCTCTGCGGGAGGACATGCCTGCCTGAGGCATCTCTATGCCCCAACGCTGGACCTAGAAGTCTACCTACAACGCCTGTCCTCCCCCTGGAAGACCCCTCCCACTCCCCAGCCTCAAGGGGGTAGGAGGAGGTGGTCTCCTCCTCCTCCTCTTCTTTTAACTCTGGAGTTTCCTGTATGCTCTTTCCAAGCCTTTATGCTCCTACTTTATCTCCAGTTCACTCCCTAGGTCTTATCTTCCGAGATAGACTGCTTTGTTTGGGTTTGTTGGTTTGTTTGTTTCTTTAGGGAGACACAGGATCTCACTTCCCTAGCCCAAGCCAAGTCTTCCCTCTGCCTCCCAAAAGCGGAGGTCACAGGTACGCACCACCACACACAGTTTTGTGCTGTTTTTCATAAGAATAGTCCTTTCATATCTATCAGTGCTCATCTTTATGGCCCTGAGCAGCAACTAGGGGCAGAGCAGGTGGCCATTTATAAAGGGGTGGGTCCTGGGGCCCAGAGATCTCCCCAGTGTAGAAGAGTAACAGCCACTCAGACCAAAGTCCTAGAAACCTGGACTGAAGAAAAAGTGCCTCAAGAGTTTCTTACCCACATCCCAGTGCTGGCCTTGCTAAAGAACAGTCATGTGCTAAAGAAATGTCACAGGAGCCTAATTTTAAAAAAAAAAAAAAAAATTTTTTTTTGAGCCAGGTCTCATGCATCCTAGGCTGGCATCTAACTCTGTGCAGCTAAGAATGGACCTGGAGTTCTCATCCTCCTGCCTCTTCCTCCCAAGTTCTGGGACTATAGGCATGAACCACAACTGGTTTATGTAGCAGTGAGGGTCAAACCAGGACTTTATACATGCTAGTAGGCAAGCACTCTACAACAGAGCATCAACCCCAGACTAGCCTGAACACATTTATAAAATGTAGGCAAGAGAGAAGGCAAGGGACAATTTTTTCCCCATGAATTCTGAAATTGGGAAGGGAACCCCTGAAAGGGATTAGGGCTGGGTGTCTGTGGACAGAGGGCACTGTATGCCTGGAAAACTCAAGAGAAGAGAAGCTTACAGAAAAGAGATAGAGGGGAATCAAATCAATTCAGCTCACCAAAGAAGAAGTATGAGCTGTTTAAACTAGTTCAAAAGCAAGCATTTAGAGACCCAGAAGCCAGGCAAGAGGGCAAACTTCTGTGGAGGTACCCTCCATACAGCTAGTGGAGGGTACCGATGGAAGACTGCAAGTTTGAGGACATCCTGGGCTACATATATAGGAAGACCCTATAAAAAAACAGCAAATAAGTAAATAAGCAAGTAACTATAGTAATAAATAAAATAGAAATAAAGAGATTCAACTTGTAGACTTGAAGAAAATCAGATAACTTTCCATGTTAAAAAACTGATGTGCTGGCTGCACTCAGGAAGCAGAGGCAGGCAGAGCTCTGAGCTGGAGGCTAGCCTGGTCTACAGAATACATTCCCGGACAACTAGCCCCCAACTAGCACTTTCAGTTCAGAGCAAATCATATTGCTGAGATAAAGGAGTTTAAGCCAGGTCCAGGCCACGTTGCAAAGTTCCTGCATTTTGGTTGAATTATGACAATTCCTGTAAGTACAGTAATTTGGTTTTCAAAACTAAAGTAACTTGTTTCACTAGATTTTTGCCTTCCCTACCCCTATGGACCCTAAGAAATGGTCATCCCAGAAATATTTGTATCCACCACCTAACATTCCTTAACTGTCTACACAGTGGTTATCCCTAGCATGGCCAATTGTGGGCCAAATAAGCAGACTTCTCAAACTCCTTCCCTGCACTGGCAACTTTTGCCTTGTAACTACCCTTAGCTTATAAGCAATTGGTGGGCTCCACTTCCTAGAGCCCTGAAGGTTTTCACTCAAATAAATGTGCACATGCCAGCAAGTTGCTCATTCCCTTTTCTGACTCACTGACTTTGCAAAAGGGGTCCAGCCAAAGACACAGAAAAGCTGATGGGCAATAAACCAAGTATCCCACTCAAGATTTCATGCTTAGACAGAGCAGTGGTAGTCCTTTAATCCCAGCACTCAGGAGGTAGAGGCAAATGGATCTCTGTGAGTTCAAGGCCAGCCTGATCTACACCGCAAGTTCTAGGACAGCCAGGGCACTAGACACACACACACAGTCTTTAAAGAAAAAGATTTCATGCTTGGAACAATATCAGAAGAATTTGAGACAGAGGCAGAAATCTACAAGTTTGAGGCCTCCATCTATATAGATAGCAGACTGCCAGACTAGATGTTGAGAATCTATCTTTAAAAAAGGAGGGAAGAGTGGTTATTATTTAGACTAAGAACAAAAAAAGTTTAAAGTGAAATGTTTGGAAAAAGTTTGAGTGTGCTAGCTTTGAAAATATTACATTGTTCACACATTCTTAAAGAAGATATGTCTCAAATGCTAGTTAAATATTTACATCTTTATCGATTTCAGTACGAAGACACTCAGTGTATCTTGCAATAATTTTTTATGGATTCCACAAAGGCTGGCTCTCAATGTTGAAGTCTGGATAACCTTTATGGCTTTTCTTTTGAAGACTTTAACTCTGTCTCTGTAGCTGAAACTCTTATCAAAAACAGTTTAAAAAGTCGTGATTTATTGATTATTTTTTGTTGACATTATTGACATATAGTTTTAAATTCTCCCTAGCATTATTACAGTACAATTGATAAATTATAATTGCAATTTGTATTTGATAAGCATATGCATTGTTAAAAAGATTGCCATACCTAAGCTAAAGCCAGATACAATGTGATCAGTTTTCAGATGCTTGTTGTGCTGTGCTCTGCGCACAGTTTTTGGTTGGTCATAGGTTGCTTTCTTTCCATTTATTGTGTGTGTGTAGGCAACTTGTGGGAATCAGTTTTCTTCTTCCATCATGTGGGTTCCAGGAATCAAACTTGGGTCTTCTGGCTTTACCCACTGAGCCATCTTGTTAGCCTGGTTTAGCATCATTAATATTATTTGTTTTTCTTTGTATTTATTATTAGTATTACATTTATTTATTTTCTGTGTATATGCATAGGTGTACACAAGCAATAGTCCATGTGTGGGGTCAGAGGACAGCTTTTGAGAGTTGGTTCTTGTTCTTTCTCCACCTAAGAGGTCTTTTCTGTCTTTGCCACTTTACGACTCACTCCAGCCTAGACATCCTTCCATGTAGTCCTCATGTCTCTGCCTCCCATCTCACTGTAGAAGAGCTGTGCGTATACACTGCCGTCACTACATCCAGCTTTTGTACACGATTGTCTGGCTTTCGCTGCCATTTCTTTCACCATCTCACCACCCCAGTCACTAGTTTTGCTTTAATGCTGCCGAGAGCTTTGTAGCGCTCTGGAAAGTCACCTCATGAGCACAAACGCCAATCCTGACGCTGGCTCCCTGAGAAATTCCACAGATGTGGCTGTCCTCACTTTGTTGGTAGCAAATGCTTCTCCTTTCATTTGAACTGATTGTCCCCAAGAGAATTTTAGTGATAATCATAACTCAAATGCTTGCATTAGAGATGAGAAATTACATCCTGCCTGCCACACTGTTTGATTTTTTTTCTTTTGATTAAGGAAATTAACTTTTGCTTCCTTGTCTCTGCACCCATTTAAACATATATTCTAGAAACAGAGGATTCAAGGGCATTTGTCACCAAATTTTTTATTCAAAAAAAAAAAAAAAAAAACTTTTGAGAAGTGGCGCTCTTCTGTCTTCTTGGTTGCCAGAGCAAAACATCTGACAAGAGTAACTTGAGGAAGGAAAGGCTTATTTTGGCTCATGGTTTGAGGGCACAGTCCTTCACGGCGACAGGAGCATGAGGCATCTGTCGCCTTGTACCCACAGTCAGGAAGCAGGGAGAGATGAACGGTGCTGTTCAATGAACTTTCTCCTTTTTATGCAGTCCAGGATCCCAGGCCAAACAATGATGTCATTTACATTTCAGGCAATAACCCCACATCAGACAACCTAATCTACAAACTCCTTGATTGACATGGCAAGAGATTTGTCTCTAAGGTGATTCCAGACCCTATACATCACATATGATCAATATCAATCATATATAAATCATCAATAGAAATCACATAAATCAATAGAAATCATCACACACAGTCTTACTATGTGGTCCAGTTTGGTCTTGAACTCACAGCAATCCTCTTGCCTCATGCTCCTGGGTGCTAGGATCATGGGCATGCACCACACCAAGATTTTACACTTTGGAACTACATCTTCACCACCTCCTAATTCACAAAGCAGTGTGTAGGGCTCACAGATGGATCAAAGAGATGGAGTAAAGTGAATTGAGAGAGGTAAACACTGTGATCAGCCATGTTGGTGAGTCTGTGCACGGTTGGTATCCTGAAAAGAGTATGGGCTGTAGGTAGGTTTTGTACTACCCACTGCACAGTGGGTAAACCAGCAGGCTTCGAAGTCACACAACCCATAAGACAAGTCATAACTCAAGCTTAACTGGGTATCTTGATAGCCCTGAGGCTCACTTAGACCATTTGATAAAATGGGTTGTTTTGAGGGCCAAGCATCATGGTCTAGGCCTTTCATCTCAGCAGTTGGGAGGCAGAGGCAAGAGGGTCTCTTGTGACTTTAAAGCCAGTCTGGTTTACATAGCAAGTTCCAAACCAGCCAAGGATACAAAGCAAGACCCTGGCTTAAAAAAGCAAACAGGGCCGGGTGGTGGTGGCGCACGCCTGTAATCCCAGCACTCTGGGAGGCAGAGGCAGGTGGATTTCTGAGTTCGAGGCCAGCCTGGTCTACAGAGTGAGTTCCAGGACAGCCAGGGCTATACAGAGAAACCCTGTCTCGAAAAAACCAAATCCCAAAACCAAAAAAAAAAAAAAAAAAAAAAAAAAACAGGGCTAGAGAGATGGCTCAGCAATTAAGAGCACTGACCTCTTCCAGAGGTCCTGAGTTCAATTCCCAACAACCACATATGGCTCAGGACCATCTGTGATGGGATCCAATGCCTTCTTCTGATGTGTCTGAAGACAGGTTCAATGTGCTCCTATACATAAAATAAATAAAATATACATATAATAAAATACATATAATAAATAAATCTTTTTCTTTTTTCTTTTTCTTTTTGTTTTGTTTTTCAAGACAGGGTTTCTCTGTGTAGCCCTGGCTGTCCTAGAACTCACACTATAGACCAGGCTAGCCTTGAACTCAGAAATCTGACTCCCAAGTGCTGGGATTAAAGGCATGTGCCACCTCTGCCTGGCTAATTCCTTTTTTTAAAAAAGATTTATTTATTTATTATATGTAAGTACACTGTAGCTGTCTTCATACACACTAGAAGAGGGTGTAAAATGACATCTATCATTTTTAAAGTTTTATTTTTTAATTCTCCTATGCGACTTTTCTCTTCCCAGCCAGCTAATCATTTTAGTTTGGTAGATAACATATTTGCTTAATTTACAAATCAAGGCAAAGCGCACACGCACATGCGTGTGCACACACACACACACACACACACACAGCATTCAGTGGGCAATCTTATGTGTAAATTCCATGGGGATTCTTCCAGTGAGTCTTCATGTAAACAGAAAGAAACACAATTCATTGTTTTCCTCACTTTGAAATAGCTGAGATAGAAGGTAACAGTGTCCTTTGTAGCTATGCTTTTATAAAGTATCTCCTTTGGGCGGGTGTTTGAAGTTTGGGGGCGTGAGTGATCCACATATCAAGCAAGCAAAGTGCATGCTTTACTACTGATGTGCATCCCAGTCCTTGCGCCTTGCCTTTTAATATGCCCAGAGTTCTCTCTAGGTTACAGCGGAAAGAGCGCCTTCATTCTTTTGTTCATTAGCCCTTGATTGTTGGACATTTGGATAGCTTCCAGTCTTGCTGTGACAAATCAAGTCATAAGAGATAACCTTGTCTCTGACTTTGCCCGCAGGTTATCTGCAAGATAAAATCCTAGGAGTACGATAGCAGGGTCAAAGAACCAGCCTACAGTCCCAGTTCAAGGCTTTCACATTTCAATCCAGGGCTGGACGGAGAACAAAGACAGCCATTCAATAAACAGTTTGTGAACTGGGGCCGGCAGCTCCTGGACGTGGGGCCAGAAACGGCTTGAAGTTAGAAAAGTTAGAGCCACCAATCTTGCTATGATTAACATTTTCCTAAGCAATTAATTTCTATTGATTTTAGTCTGTGATGATAGAAAAGGAAGGGGAGATTCTTTTTTTGTTTGTGTTTCTGGGGTTTTTTTGGTTGTTTGTTTGTTTGTTTGAGACAGAGTTTTTCTGTATAGCCATGGCTATCCTGGATCTCACTCTAACTCAAACTAAGAGACCCACCTGCCTTTGAGTCCAGAGTGCTGGTAAAGGCATTTTGTCACCACCACACCTGGAAAAAATTACTTCTTATGGTTGTACAAAGTCCATTAAGATTTCCTAGAAAAAAAGTAAAAGAAATTAGAATTATTCATGAAAATATCAATACTTCCATTATCTTATCTGTAAACTTGGTATTTAGAAAGCAAAGGTGGGAAGATAGGAAGATCAGGAGATTGAGGCTACCCTGGGCTACGAGAAGTGACTGACTCAAAAAAAAAAAAAAAAAAAAATGCCAGGCCAAGTAGAGGCAGGCAAATGAATCTTTGAGTTGAAGGCCAGCCTGATCTACAGATCAAGTTCCTGAATAGTCAGGGCTACGCAGAAAAACAAACAAGCAAACAAACAAACAAACAAAAAACTGAAAGAAAGAATCTAAATATCTAAAACTATAAACTGCTTCTTTATTAACGTGAGATGTCCATTCAAATTATTTTAAACATTTCAAACCTTGTGTAGTGTGTTCATGTTTGTGTGTGTGTATGTGGTGTGAGTATGTGTGGTGTGAGTATGCGTACATGTGTATATGTGTGTATGTGGTGTGTGTTTTTCTGATGTGTGTGGTGTGTGAGAATGTGTGCATGTGTGCATGTATGTGTTCGTGTTTGTGGTGTTAGTATGTGTGGTGTGAATATGTGAACATATGTATATGTGTGTGGTATGAGTATGTGTGGTATGAGTATGGGTACATATGTATATGTGGTGTGTGTGTGTGTGTGTGTGTGTGTGTGTGTGTGTGTGTGTGTGCATGTGCCTGCCTGGTGTATGCCTCGACATGCATGCAGAGATCAGATAACTTTGTGGAGTCAGGTCTCTCCTTCCCACCTTGTATGCATTACAGTAAAACTACTCAGGTCATCAGGGCTGCATAACACGCCCTTAAACTGCTGAGCCATCTCCCTGGCCCTCAAATGATTTTTTAATCCAGTAAGGTTTACCTTCAAGATTTCCATTTTTTAAAAAAAAGTGGAAAATAGATGGCATCTGTGACTATTAAAGAACAAAACTGACAAAACTAGACAAACTAATAAATGAAAGCATATTTCAATTATTTAACAGTAAGTGACTGAATATCAACATACAATGGGTTAGGACAGATGAAAGGTTGGCCAAACACATGGAGGAATTTGAGAGCACAATGAAACTTAAACTTTATCTCAAGTGGAATAAGGAGACTGCCACTATCTGTCTTAGGGTTTCTATTCCTGCACAAACATCATGACCAAGAAGCAAGTTGGGGAGGAAAGGGTTTGTTCCGCTTACACTTCCACATTGCTGTTCATCACTAAAGGAAGTCAGAACTGGAACTCAAGCAGGTCAGGAGCTGATGCAGAGGCCATGGAGGGATATTACTTACTGGCCTGCTTCCCCTGGCTTGCTTAGCTTGCTTTCTTATAGAACCCAAGACTACCCAGGGATGGCACCACCTACAATGCTCCCGCTCCCCCCTGCACCCCCTTGATGACTAATTGAGAAAATGCCTTACCCTGGATCTCATGGAGGTGTTTCCTCAACTGAAGCTTTCTCTGTGATAACTCCAGCCTGTGTCAAGTTGACACATAAAACCAGCCAGTCCACAATCCAAGGCAGCCCACATAGGTGCTGAGGGAAGTGGTGAGATCTCACCTGCCTCAGAATTGGAGTCTCTGCAGCAAAGTGTCAGAGATTAGCCTGCCTGGGGTAATGATGGGGGAAGAGGTTTAAACTGAAATATGGATACACAGGAAGAAAGTATTAGACCCCCTGATACTATTTAATAATCTGATTTTAATTGAAAGAGAAATAAACATAATTTTAAAAATTCTAGGTGAGGCAGTCCGTGTTTGTCCGGCCAACACTCAGAAGGAGAAGCAGGATCCCTGTGACTCGCTGGTCAACCCAACCACTGGGATCCAGGCAAAAGAGAGATCCTGTCTATATGGAAGTGGACAGTGTCCCTGGGATGACACCCAAGGCTGTTCTCTGGTCAGTTATGCACTTACTCACACACATATACATATTCACAAGCACACACACATGCATAAAAAGAAAAGGAGAATGAGAGAGAAAAAAAAAAGCATTCTTCAGGTGTCCTGTCATGGGATTCTAATTCAGAATGGTATTTTTAAAAATCTTTGGGCTCTGTAGAGACTGTTGTTTTTAAAAACCAAATCCCAGTTTCGATTTTTCCAAATGAAGACTCAGGAACCAATGCTGAGGGTGAAAGTCTGCTAGCTCAGAGAGGCAGAGAAAGCACCATGCTGGTCTTGCTCCTCAACCAACATCCCAAAAGGAAAAAGCCAGTTCTTCTCCACACTGTCCTAAAAACCCTTCCAACTGATTGTCCGTCCTTTCTACTTCCATTGCATCTCTCTAGCTATCCTCCTGACTTCCTCTTACACTCCGGTTTTTTGCCTGCGTTCACTCCCAGTCAACTGATTGTTTGTTCCACCTCTTGACCTAAGGTTGACTTTATTTAATCCTGTTTACAATAAACAGAAAGCTCTTAGATCAAAGGTGTGTGCTAGGGCAGAGCCACACAAAACCTAGAAACAGATTTTCCCAGTACACGGTCTCACAGTGTGATTAGATGTCCTGCAATACACATCCTGCAGCTATCCCGAGCTGGGACTGAGCCATACCACAACAATCTTGGGCTTCACCGCATGATCAGATATCATGCAACAAGACAGAGCTCAGTTGTTGAGAAGGTAGTGCTGTTCTTGCAAAGGTTTGGGTTTCAGTTCCCAACACCCACATGGTAGCTCACAGCCATCTGTAACTCCAGCTCCAGGAGATCCAACAGGCAAGCACATGATATACATACATGCATACAGACAAAGCATATTCAAAGACTAAAGATCTTTTAAAAAATATTTTGGAAGTAAAAAGAGTTTCAGAATCAGGAGTTGGGACGATGGCTCAACAGTTAAGAACAGATGCTATTCTTGCTGAGAACCCAGGCTTGGTTTCCAGCACCCACATGACACTTCACGACTACCTATAACTCTAGTTCCAGAGGAAATGATGCCTTTGGCCTCCATTGGCTCTAGGTGTTGTGGAAAAATATTAAAAAAAGAGCCTGCCATCTCTCCTGCCCCATCAGGTCATAGCAACATGTCCCAGCTTGGTTCTCTCTCCACCATAAACCCCTGTAATCAGCAGACCCACATTCCAGTTACCAAGTAAATCAAAACTCTTAAAGCTTAATTAATTAATCAGATTTATGTATAAATAATATACATTACAATTTACAAGATGCCAATACAGTAATTTAAGAGTCAATTGATAATGATAAAAGCTCTATCCCAATATTTCTAACCTTATAAAAACTTACCTGTTTGTGGCTAGTAAATGCTGCACAGGTCCATGTCTGAAGCCATCTCAGTTCTTCTCCCTTCTCCTGTGACTCTATCCCCCCAACTCCTTGCTCTGCCTCCCTTTTCCTGTCCAATCACAGGCCGACCACTGCCCTAATATGATTGGACATGGAAAATCCTGCAACACTAGGCATATGCATGATGTTCATAATACATGCAGACAGAATATTCATACACATAAGATAAAAATAAATAAATCACTTTTAAAAAGAGTTTCAAGCTGCTAAGTGGTGGCATCTTTAATCCCAGCACTTGAAAACACAAAACAATGGGCTGGAAAGATGGCTCAGTGGTTAAGAGTACTGACTCTTCTTCCGTAGGTCCTGAGTTCAATTCCCAGCAACCATATGGTAGCTCACAACCATCTATAATAGGATCTGATGCCCTCTTCTGGTGTGTCTGAAGACAGCTACATATATTCATATAAATAAAAATATAATATAATATTATATATTTATATATGCAAAGCAAAACAAAAATAGTAGAAAAACAAAACAAAAAACCCAAAGAAACAAACAAAAAAAAAAAAAAACAAAGAGTTTCAAAATCAGCCACAGGTTCCAACTACATAAATTTATGATTCTTACTATCAAGAAGACAAATTTCTCTACATTCATCTATTTGTGTGTTTGTTTAGTCTAAGGGAGAGCAGGTGTCACAGTGTGAAGGTATAGAGGTGGGAGGAAATCTTGTAGGAATCAGTTTTCTCCTTCTATCACATGGGTACAAATGCCTTTGCCCACAGAGCCATGTCACAGGCCCAAGACAGAGTTTTCTCTAAATCACTCCATGTCATTCTACTTGAACATAATTTAGAAAACCAGAAATCCATAACAGAAGCTAATGGTTTGACGAGAGGAAGAAATGACTCAATCAAAAACCCAGGATTTGGGGTTGGCAACGCCATGTGCTTGGGCTGTTTGCTATGCTCTGGGTGTCTTAAATATCTGGCATGATTTTTATTCATACAAGCCAGAAATGCAGAGACCAAACCTGGCAAAGGAGGAATTCACAGCATTGTTTCTATCTTGGTGTCCAAATGTCATCAGTGCTAAAGACACTGCTTCTTTGTACAGAGAGACAGCTGACACGGAAGTCTTGACCTTTGCTATGTGTTCTAGCACAGCTACTGACCTGGCTGTGACCTTCACATACCTCATCCCCTCCACTGTCAAGGCAGAGTCTTCCCATTGTATTCCCAGAGCTAAGAGAGGCACCTGGCACACAATAGGAGCTCGAGTAATATTTGTACAAAGGACAGGAGGAGGGGTATCTATGCACTATGTATTTATTTAACTATACAAAGAAGTGGGGGTAGGGATACCAGTAGTTTGAATATAGAAAGATATCTTAAAGAAAAAAGAGAGAGAAAGAAAAGAAGAAGGGAGCTAGGGACAAAGAAGACATCCTTTAGCTGTCCTGTCTGATTCTAATCTAGTATGATGCTTCTAATAAAGTCTTTTAGAGGTAGAAGAGTTCCTAAACCAGGAGCTCTGGCAGAAGCAATAGCTCAGACCACTTACTACTGCTCTTTCAGAGGACCTGGGTTCAGTTCCCAGCAGGTCTATTGCCCTTTTCTGGCCTCCAGGGTTCTTCATGCATTCAATATACATATATGTATGTGGGCAAAGACATAAAATAAAAATGAATAAATATTTTAAAAGAGCTCTGAACACTCAAAACAAGCCAGGACAGATACAGCACATCTCTCTAATCCTAGCGCTCACAAGCCAAAGCATAAGACTCTGGAGTCCAAGGCCAGTCTGGACTTGAAGATCCTGTATTTAAAAAAGCAAGGGCTCGGGATGCAGTTTAGTGTGATAGAGTATTTGCTTAATATGACAAGGTCCTGATTCCACACCTACAAACAAAACAAAACAAAGACTGCAGCAGATGGGCACACACACCTAGACAACAAAAACAGGCTACCCAATCAAAAAATGACTAAAGGTCTTGAACATTTTTCCAAAGAAAGTCAACAAAAGACCAACAAGCACTTAAAAAGATCTTGAAGTTGAGCCGAAGTGATGGCTTCCATGGGTAAAGGTGCTTGCCACCATGTCTGACGACCTGAGTTTAATCTCTTAGATCTATGTAAGAAGTAACCTACTCCCAAAGGTTGTCCTCTGAGCTCCATATGAATGCCATAGCACACATGCAGCCCTCCTTCCAAGCATGACACTTGACCTTAGCTTCAGAATAATACACAGCTCTCAAATTATTTACAAATATTTTAACCATGATTTGTTTTCCTGTACTAGGTATTAAACCTAGGGTTCCCATACCTGCTAAGCAGGCTCTATCTCCAGTCCTCTAATCAAATCCTTTATGTGATTGGCAGCCCACACACACTTAAACCACCCTAGACTCATCAGGCCCACCTCTGATCTTTTTCTACTAGCCATGCAATTTTGGACAAGTCACCTCCTGTCAAAGACTCAGTTTATTTTACTAATAACTGGGGGAAGGACTAACCAGTTAAAGACTTGACCAGGCACATCACCAAAACAGATACACAAATGGCCCAAAGGCATTTGTGTCAGCATTTTTTTTTCCTCCAGGAAATGAAAATTGAAACCAAAACAAGGTACTTGTCCTTACCTTACAGAATCAGTAGAATGAAGGAAAAAAAGGCAATCCAGAGTGGTAGGAGTGAGCGTAAGAGTCCAAAACTTGCTGAAGGAAGACCCCTAGACTCAGATATTATGCAAAGGCAGAGCATTTGTTCTACAGAAACAACCAGCATAGGGTGTGAGTGAGTGTGTGTGTGTGTGTGTGTGTGTGTGTGTGTGTACCATTCTTTGAAATGGCAACCATAGACAAAGGTGCACAGGCCCTCTTATAGGGAATGGGGGAACTCTCTAGAAGGATTAGATAATTTAAAATTTCATTGGTGAATGCTAGGGGGTCACAGGTGGTCATTGGTCTGCATTCCTACAATGTCCTGAAAGTTTAACCAAAGGATGAGATAAGATTGCCCAGCACAGTTGGCCCATCCTGAGATAAACTATTTCCCCATTCTTGTGGCTATCCCCAGGCTGTTCTTCGGGAGGTGGAGTTTTATGACTTTGCTTTTGAATTTTATGGTCTGTGCCTGGAGCGGGTGTCTTAATGACCTTCTTTTGGAAATTAAGCCTGGTCCTTAAATGGATACAAATGGGATTTATGTCATCCTTTCAGGGTCCTTGTCTGGTGTGCATGAGACTCTAGGTCAATATCCAGGACTAACAAAAACAAAGCAATGGGTGTCTGATGATTACAGAAGTGCTCAGTCACTACAGGAAGAAATGAAATTTGTTTCACCCACAGAGGAAGACCCAGTGATTTCTACTAAATCTAGACTGTGTATATAGATACCCAGGGACTCCAACCTTAGAGGTATTACCACAGGGAACATGATGTTACATGTATCAAAGGACAGGTCCAGAGCCCTGTCTGTCATGACGGCCTCAAATTGGAACGTTTGCAGTTTCCCAGTAATGGTAGAATGGATAAGTTGAAGCAGTCAATCTATGCAAATCACCAACAGTTACAAATGTGAAATATCTACTATAGCTACCCAAAGCAACATGGACGACACTAAAAATGTTGAGCAAAAAGAAGCCAGACCGAGCACATTGAAATAGAATAGACTGTGTGAGTCTCGCTTTATAATTAAAAGAAGTTCAGAGTCATCCTTGCATACATAGTTTGTTCAAGGTCAGCACAGGCTATATGAGACTCTGATGAGGAGGAGGGTGAAGAGGTAGTGGCCTGTTGAGATGGTTCAGTTGTTTTTTGTTTTTGGTTTTTTTGGATTTGTTCTTCCCCCCCCCCCCCCCCAGACAGGGTTTCTCTGTATAGCCCTGGCTGTCCTGGAACTCACTCTGTAGACCAGGCTGGGTTCAATTGTTCAGAGTACTTTCTGGATCTGGAGAGATGGCTCAGCTGTTAAAGAGCACTGATTGCTCTTCTGAAGGTCCTGAGTTCAAACCCCAGGAACCACATGGTGGCTCACAACCATCCATAAGGAGATCTGACTCTCTCTTCTGAAGACAGCTACAGTGTACTTACATATAATAAATAAATAAATCTTTAAAAAAAAAAAAAGTAAGCCGGGCAGTGGTGGCGTACGCCCTTAATCCCAGCACTTGGGAGGCAGAGGCAGGCAGGTTTCTGAGTTTGAGGCCACCCTGGTCTACAGAGTGAGTTCCAGGACAGCCAGGGCTACTGTCTCAAAAAAAACATAAATAAATAAATAAATAAATAAATAAATAAATAAATAAATAAGGACTTTCTGCTCTTCCAGAGGAACTGGGTTTGATTCCCAGCTCATGACAGCTTACAGCTGTTTAAAACCCCAGTTCCAGGGGTCTGATGCCCTTTTCTGGCCTCTATGGGCACCACTCACATGTGGCTTATAGACATCCATTTAGATGAACCATTCATTCACATAAAATAAAAATAAATCTTTTTTTCAACAACTCCAGTGTTTACATATCTTCTATATTCATTTTTTCCTGGATGTTCATTATACAACAAAGTAAATAAACAAGTATTTTGTAAACAAATGGTGGGAATTAGGCAGATCCGTATGAGGGGCTAAACCCTCAAACCTCACATTTACTAGACAACCCCTCTAACCACTGAGCTACATCCCTTCCCCTAGGTCTAAAAATTCTTAAGTCTGTTTCAGCTATAATGACATCATTCTAGCTAAGTACTTCCCATATGAATTTCCAAGATTACCTTCTGTAAGAGATATTATCCTGAGGAAACAGAGGCACAGACACCAATCTGTCAAAGTCATGTTTCCATGGAGGACTGGGGTGCCTTAAATCCTAGGGTTAAATCCTAGGGTAAGAGGCTATGGTTTAAATTATGCTTTCTTGAGCCTGAGGGAACTTGTGTCTTCTTGTCTGCCTGCATTTGGCACTTGCAAGCTTTCCTTAGTTCTGAGGAGCTCCATTTGAATCTCCTTGAATTCACTGAATGTTTGTAACAGACTGGGTACTGTCAATGCCCTCTTAAGTGTATCCAGCACTTACTGAAATTCTGGTGTTACTCTCCCAATGGTAGCAAATCCTAGGCAGTTGAGAGATGGTTTTTTCTTGTTCGTTTTGGAGATAGGTCTAACCCTGTAGCCCAGGATGGCCTGAAACAGCCCAGCCTAAACTTGAATTCATGGTGATCCTCCTACTTCAGCCTCCCAAGTGCTAGAATTACAGGTGTATGCTACCTACCCTGGTTGACGATATTTCTAAAAAAGCTCAGACATACAGATTGAAAATCACAGTGATTTTGAGGGTTCCATTCCTAGGCCAGCCTGGTTTACACAGAGATCTTCTTGACAGGTAAATCTCCCATAGTGACACTTTCATTCCCTTCCTACAAAATGAAAAAAAAGGGGGGGGGGCGGAGTGGGTACTGGGATTCTCTTAACACGAGAAGTGTTCCTTACTTGCTCTTTTTAAAAAGGCTCCCTGGTTACATGGTTTCTAGAAAGAACCAAAAGCTGTCACTTTTACCCATAGAAATCTCTGGCCAGTGAATGGTTAGACTTTTAGATGGCATCCATCATCAGGCTCTTGGGTTGGGAGTAGAGTATTAGGAATTTGTGAAGTAAGGTTGGGACACTAATGTCCTAGAAACCTGATGGGCAGGTATTGATTTAGAAAGTAGGACAGAAATTAAAACTTTTCAACTATGCATTACTTTTGCTAGAACAGCCATGTAAAAATTACTTACAAATGTACATCTAGTGTGGCTCTATAAAGAAGTATTATTGTCATTATCTGTGTTAGCTAGTAGAAGTGGAGCGTGCACACACACAAACACACATATACAAACACACACATCACATATTCTCTGATGATTATAAAACTGTTAGAACTTTTGTTAATAATAAGGAATAATTAATCAAAAATGATTACAAATAGAATTTATTAGGCCAGCACATCAATAGAAACGTGTCTAAGGAGTTAGTTGAAACGTTACTGGGCCTTGTAATATGTCCAAAGTCACACATTTCCAGCATTGCTCTGGCAACATGTGGAATGATGAAGAATTTCCATAATGACAGCACAAGGCTGGGCCCCCACCTCCTCTGAAGCCTGTGATTCTGGTACCTGAGAGGGTACAGATTCCCACTTAGTATAGACCTTTGACCTCTTTTTTCAGATCTTTGCATATTTGAAGTTCTCTGTTCACAGATATGGATGTTGTTGTTGAGAACAAGTAGTCATTGAAAGTATGGTTATTGTCACACACGGTGAAAAAAACTATGCTGTAGTAACTTCATTTCTAATCTCATCTGGTACCAGCTGTCCTTTGAGAAGTTACAATACAGTGTTCAGAGAAATTATCCTTCAGACTAGAAGGAAAAGAATCTAATTATCAGTTATACAATGATGTAATTCATACTCAGAAATCTTAACAGTCCCAGAACATGAAAGCTTCATTTAAGGTAGAAGAAAGGAGGGATATTTTCCTATCATTCCTCATAATAATAAAGTGAATTATTTCAAGATTATAATGTTCATAATTCCAATGTATATGTTTAATTTAAAGCTATTGATGATTAGGTTTAAATTTTTGTTTTGTTTTGTTCTATGTTCTTCAAGACAGGGTTTCTTTGTGTAGCCCTGGATGTTCTAAAACCAGCTCTGTAGACCAGGCTGGCCTCAAATTCACAAGATCCACCTGCCTCTGCCTCCTGAATGCTGGGATTAAAGGCATCCACCACCATTGCCCAGCACGTTTAATTTTTAATGGTACAGGCTACCAAGGAATAATAGGAAGAAATATATTATTCATTTTTGCATTGGTTGCCATCAAACCACTAAAAAAGTAAAGACAAAACACAAAATAGGGTAGATGGCTCACTGGGATCTCTGAGGTGTGTGACTACAAAACCAAACAACACAGAAAACTGGTGAGTACTTCAAACCAAATTGGGAGGTTGTGGGGGAGGGGACTTTACAGAGTACCTTTGCTTTGTTTTAACAGAGAAAGCAGCAGTTAGAACACATGTACCCTTGAGCCCATTCCCAACAAGGTTTTGGCCTCCACAATAACTCCTTACACTTGGCAAGTATTTCTTTCCCGGCCCCTTACAACTTTTGCTTCTTCCCCATCATGAAGTGTGTGTGTGTGTGGGGGGGGGGGGGGATCTATTTAGAACAAGAATTGTTTTCAAGTCAGAATCTCAAGTTATCAAAATGTTGCGTTTGTGCTTTCAGAACTATAGTCAAATGCTTGCCTGCAGTGCCTGTTACTGGAGCTTGCTTTTGCTCCAGCTGGTCAGTTTGAAGTCTGTGAAGGTGTCGCAGGACCGAGAGATGGGCACCAAGCACTGCACATCACAACGGCTCAGCCCTTGGGTCATCGCTCCCTTTACTGTCCTTTTTGTGCATTTAGGGCACAGCTGTGGTCTGTCCAAGCTGTTCTCAGAATCTGTGAGGCAACAGAGTTGTGACTTTTCTGGGTCAGTCTAGGTACAGCGCTGAACAACTTCGGGGCACAAGTGGAGTCTGAAGAAAAAAAGTAGGTCTTGGCTCTCTGAAGAGCAAGCTGCGTAGTAGTTAACGTAGTTAACTGGCTCAAGTCTGGGTCTCAAATGAAGATCTAGAAATGCTGAGTCATGCATCTTGAAACCAGCCCACTCAAAAGCTGAGTCTGCTTTGGGTTCCTCTTGCTCTGGCTTTGTTCAGGGAGTACTGTGTTGAGCCACTTCCACCGCCAAGAAGGAAAGTTACTTCTTTGTATGTTCTGCCACCTTTAAAGATTCAATCCTTGGTGCTAGCAACTGGTGCCCAGGGCATCTTGGCTCCCTCCGGTCCCCATCCTGAGAACCCGTATTAGCCAGACAAACTTTTAAAACAGAGCCCTCCAAGGAAATGAAAGCGAAGAATGAGGTCCAGAGGCTGGACACCTTCCCGACCCCTTGGTGGCTTGTGTGATTGTAGTCCAGCAGGTGGCTTCTCCTCGCCCTCTGGTGGCGTCACCAGCAACTGGGGGGAAGGGGCACACAGACATCAGCACACCAGGAGGGGGCGGTCAGTATCCCTGTGTAAAGCGGGGACCCGCGTCACCATACTGATCACTCGTGAATTTTGACTGAGCAGTAGTACCGGATTCATAGGTGTGGAGCATAGAAAGGGGTCAAGTAGGAGGGTCCAAGGAAAGGAGTGAAAGGACTCCCGGTGGCAGCGGTCGTCAGCGGGAAGGAGGCGGCGGCAGGGAACAGGACGTTGGTCGCCGCAGGATAGGTGGGGAAAGTTTGAAAGGGCAGAGCACCTGGAACCGGCGGGCCAGGACTACTCCCAGTGGCAGTGGTACTGCCACCGCCCCCTGCTACCGCGCCGGGTGTCCCAGGCTGAGGCGCACCACCTCCCGCCTGCACCGCGCCGTCGGCCCCTGGGTTCTGCTTCTTCCACTTGGTCCTGCGGTTCTGGAACCAAATTTTGACCTGCGTCTCCGTGAGACTGAGCGACAGCGCCAGGTTCAGGCGCTCGCAAACCGACAAGTAGCGGGTGGCTCGGAACTTGTTCTCTAGGGCCACCAGCTGCTCGTAGGTGAAGGCAGTGCGCGCGCGCCGTGGCTTGGCGCAGCTGGATTCTGCTCGCCGGCGTCGGGGCCGCGGGGAACCGGGAGAGCCGGGGGACGCCGGGAGGCCATCCGTGCCGCTCTCCTCCGATCCCACCGCCACTGCCCGGGCCTCTGGAGAGTGCGGGTGGACCTCCTGCCAGCGCTCTGGCTGTTGCGCGCGGCCCGCTTCCTCAGCTTCCTCCTCCTCTTCCGCCTCGGAACCCTCCACCGGGGATGCGGGGTCAATGCCTCGGCCCACCGGGTCTAAAAGAGAAGGGGATGAGACCAGAAACCCGTAACAACTCTACCCAGTGGCACCCCAAACCTTCTTGTCTTCCCCCCAGAACACTCTGATTTGCCTTTGATCCAACTCCCAGTTCCTCCCCCTCCACCACTTTGCCCCCTTAGGTTCTGAATCCACACACCCTAGAGGGCAGATTCAGGAATACAGTGTCCTCTTGCCCTTTACAAATCTGCCATTAAGTAGGCACACAAGAAGTACATGTTGGATGGCACATCGTATCGAGAAAGTACAGTGACTTTATCAAGCCGCGAAAAGCAAAGTCTGCTGCGCTTTACGATAGGGAATGTCAAGTGCGTTTACTATTGAATCCCCTAGTCCCTAGAAGCCTATGTTGGTGTGCAACTCCTAGCAATTAAAAAAGAAGTTATTAAACCCCCTTCCCCCCCAAAAAAGAGAAATTCCCCCTTTCCCATCTTCTCTCTCCAGTCGTGTTAATAGAGTTTCAGATTTGTCCGAGGCCTGATCGATAGATGTCATCTATTAAAGGTAAGTTTTAATCGAACAATATTAGGATCAGACAGGGAAAGGGGGTTTGAAGTCAGTACCTGCAAGCTGCGGGCAGGAGATATGCAGGCGCCAGTAATAGAATATCGATCAAGGAGTTAGGGGGAGGGGAGCACGGCCCCACAGAGAGACCATCCAAACAATTAATCCAGGCCCGCCACCGGGACCAAAGCCAGGCCACCAGAGGCTTTCGGGGGCTCCAGACAATCACCTCCAAACTTAGAAAGGAGGAAGAGGGAACTGTGCTGCATACTGCCTTCGCTGGGACCTGAGTCCCTAGCCCTTCTCCCAAATAATCAATCCCATGTCCACGTCCCAATAAGCATGAGTCCTGCTGTCTTAAGTTCTTCCAGCCACGAACTTTCCGGGAACCCTTTCATTTGTGTCCATCAGCTTCAGGGATAAGGGGGACAGGTCTAGAAGAGAGCACCAAAAGCTTTCTATCGTCCCCCAGACCCTGTTGGGTCCAGGAAAGGAGAAGGCATGGGCTCTGAAAGTGTTTCCGAGTAGTTGAAAAAAAAAAAAAAAAAAAAAAACCACCTAATTGGGGAAAGCCCTAGCCTCATACATAAAATAGCCTCATACATTGCCCCATACATAAAATAGGAGTGGTGTTAATGACACTGCATACTTGAAAGGCATTTTCATAACCTCTATCCCAACTTCTCGCCCAGGTTCTAGCACGTGGAGAGCACAATACACTTCCGTTAGATCTGTGAGCCCGAGCTGTACTTTATGTGACCCAGGCAGAGTTGTGACGCTCATCCACTGAGCAGGTGTTCAGGAAAGAAGCGCATACCTGTCCTGGAATCTCAGCCATGCCCCTACCTCTATCGTCCAAGTAGGCAGGGATCCCCTTTTCTAGTGCACACACACACACACACACACACACACACACGGATACCATTTTAGGCTTAAAACCGCCTCACATTCTTACCAGGGGTCTCCTGTGCCCGGATTGGATTCCCCGAGCAGGCATCTTCCCCTGCTTCCACCTCCTCTAAACTTTTCTTGGCTTCCAGGGCAGTGGCGAGACGCACCGGCGGGAGGGCAGCTCGCGTGAATTTCTGCGGATCCAAGATGTCCAGGACCGAGAAGGAGATCTTGTGAGAAGGGTGAGAAGGGGCCGCCTTGGCCCCACCGTCCTGCCATGCCAGCATGCCCGCCTCCCGCGGGCCGGAGGCCAGCCGCGCAGGGCCCCCGGATGGATGCGCTCAGCTTTATCTTCCGCAGTGGTTCGGCCACAGCTCTCCAGCCGCGAACTGGAATTTCCCCGCCAAGTGAAGCTGGAGGGGGGGGGCAAGGAGGCGGGGCGGGAGGAGAGCAGCGGGGGGCTGCTTGAGGATTGGCACTTGCACTGGCCAGACCCCTTCCCCGTGCAGTGAGCTCTTGCAGCCGGACTATCCTGGGCGCGGGGTGGAGGGGTGGGGGCGGGAGGGGGACAGTTGGCCTGGACTAGAGGGACTCTCGCGCGCCAGTGCGCGCTCCCGGTTCTTTGGGGTCACGGTGGCATGCTGCGTGAACATCTTCCCATGCTGCGGAGACTCGTGAAGGACATGAAGGAGGCTTCCATCTCCAGCACCCCATCTGCACACACACGTTCACCTGACTGAAGTTTACTTATTTCTCTTGGGACACTTGCCTTTGACCTGGAGAAGCCACAGAGGCCAAGCCATCAAGATCACTTCGCAATGATGCATGGTCCATCTCCAGCCCCATCCCTGGAGCACAGTAACGGGCTTCGATCACTTTTACTTAGAAATTTTAAAGCCTCTGTGCATTTACAGTTTATAAAGCCCTGGGGCTTTCTCACTCTCTTTGATTTTCTAAGCATCCCCCCACCCATGAGGTGGGCGTGACCTGGGACCACAGTCTGTGTTTCAAAGAGAAGGAAAATGAGGTTGAGGTTCAAAGGTGAGCTGTGGCACTGTGGAAGACAAGAGTCTGGCTCAGGCCAGGACTTTTCAGCTCACCCTGGTGGCTTGGGATATGTAGGTTTTTTTAAAAAATCTTCTTGAAGGAGAGTCTTTTCTTTCCAATCAGAAGACCAGCAGGGCCTGGTCAAAGGGGGCGGGGGTGGTCTATATGAAATACTCTAAAGACTTAGGGCCAGGTGGCTTGGGCAAAGGTGAGTAAGTACCCCTCCTTTGAGTGACCCGGAGTACCGTTTTCTTTGCCCATCAGGGCTTCTTCACAGTCACAGATTCCACCATTAACATCAGAAATTGACTCTCTGGGTTTCTGACCCCTGTCCTTTCCCAGCCGCAAGAAGGAAAAGGTTAAAAGATGCCCAGTGGCTTGAATTTAAGATCATAGAAGAGAGACGATTAAAATGGCCCCATCTGCCCCCAAGTCTCAAGGGAGGACAGCCGGCATCAGCGGTGAGGGAAAGCCTGCACTAGCCACACCCGTGATAACATTCTGTGTGTGTGTGCGCGCGCGCGCGTGTGTGTGTGTGTGTGTGTGCGCGCGCGCGCGCGCGCGTGACAGCTATGAGCTTTAGCCTTAGCCCCTCTACCCGCCGCTCCTTTCTTCTTTGCCCCATGCGGTTCCCAGACAATGTCTTGACAATTAATATTGTCTGAGCAGGTAAGAAGTAGGAAGAGGAGGGGACTCCTACTCACTAAAGTGCTGGGAGCTGCGAATTCTATCTGTTATTAAAGAGGTGTCCTTGGGGGCTAGCTCCTTGTAGCTTTTCTCATTCAAACCTTTCAGCCCCTCCCAGGGGTGGCCACCGTGTTCCCTGCCGACTTTAAAGCCCTGCCGAAATTCAAGCCAGCTCCAGTCCTAAAGTAAAGACTGATTGCGCTTTTAAAGAGAAGGGAAGGAAGTGCCCAGACCAAGCCCACCAGACCCCCCCCCCCCAAGCCTCCTTACCCCCACCAAGGGAATATGCACCTTGTGAAACTCAGGGAAAAGATAACCCAGAGTTTGGGTCAAGGGACAATGCATGCAAATCACAGATCCTTCTGGAATGCACATACTTTGTTCTCTGTTTGGATAGCCATTTCTCACCTAGTTCCCACATTTTTTTAAAGTCCCATGTTTTCTTTCTCTCTCTTCCCCTACTGACCTCCCAATTTCTACCTTTTTCCATATGTATATGTATATATATATATATATATATATATATATATATATATATATACACACACACATGTTTTTTCAGGATAACTGGGAAAGATCAGCCCCTAAAGTCATTCATTCAGGAATCTATAAAAAGTTGTGGTTTTCCATGGTTCCTTGTCTTACCCTTTTCTCTGGAAAACGCATTGAGTCATTTCATAGGAATGGGGAGTAGCCTTCTAGGGGACACCCACATCCCAAAGCAGAAGAACAGACCCCCCCTCTCCCCAGTCATGATCACACAGAACTGGGATCCTTTCATTGCACCTCCATAGTCTTTTGTTGTTGTTGTTGTTGTTTACATTATATAAAGTGTTTCCTCTCCTAGGGTTTATCTTTCCTTTGAAGTCTATGGTGCTTAACACAGAAAAGGGACAAAAAGAAGAAAGTAAGCAACTGGAGAGAAGATCCAGGGACAGGGAGGAGAGGCCACATCTGTAGCCTGCACATCCTTAGGCAGGCCTTCTTGTGGCCGGTTTTACATTCCTCTCTCTTCCTCTTCTCACCATTTCTCTTATGTGTGAGCCTCCAGGACTCCTGCTTAGTGCTTGGCTCTGGGTAATAAATGAGACGGGAGAAACACTGATGTGTCTCAGTCAACACTACCTCACTCCCTCAGCCCACAGGCAAGCACCCGAAGACCAGGGCCCATACCTTCTGCTGATGGAGGAGTGGAAGCAGAAACCTTAAGGGAGTCTTTTTTTCTGGCTCCTTGTTTTGTATGAACCATAAGGCAGCAAAACCTCCCTTTGGGAACAACTGGGGAAAGTGCTTGACTCACTAACATTCTGACACATGTGTTATCCAGGATGTTTCTCTATAATACACATGTTCACATCTGGCAAGCCATCTTCCCTCTGTGCACGAAGTTGATTTGGTTGTTTGGGTTTTTTTTTTTTTTTTCCTTTCTTTCGTTTTCTCCCCTTCCCCCAGCCTGGGCATTAAAATTCCATTTGAGTGCTGTCTTTAAATTGCTTTGATGCTAGGTGGGTTCCAACTCTGACCTGTCCTGATGGCAAGTGATGGCTGTAACAAGCCCAGGATCAATATTCATAGCGGGTGTCCTGCACTGATAACGCTATCCAAGACAATGTTCGCTATCAGTGTGGACAGCTGAGATATTGCGCCATTAGGGATGTTGTGTTAAATAACCTGATCCATTTCTGGGGCTGTTTAATGAATTTCACAGCTTAGATAGTATCTTTAAGGAGATGGCAAAAGGCTATTCCAGAGGCACTGATGCAAATCAATGGTGCCAGGCTTCTCAAGCGATTGTCCAAACAAAGTGGCCTGTAATTCCGGCACAGCCTTGAGAAGCTGCCACCCACCCTGGGAGCAGGTTTAACAATGGAGAGAAAGAATGTGCAGTTTATGCAGAGGGAGGGTGGGTAATACTATGAGCTGCATTAAAGTCCCTAAGATAAAATCATATGTTCCTGAAATAAATACAAGTGGAGTTCTCTGTTGAGCCAGCCCACAGGTTAGGATATACATGCCAAAGAGACAGCTTCATCAGGCACAGCTGAAGGCCAAAGGGAGGCATTGACCATGGAGACAAGCATGGATACGTTCCTCTATTTGGCACTCAGATGCCTTTCCCCAACATGTGCTTTTTTAACTCAAATCACTCTATGAAGAGGGAAGGAAAAAAAAAAAAAGACACTGAATTTTAAAAGGAAGCTATTGGCAACAGCATCATTAATGGTTTGTTGACCTGATCCCAGGCCCTCATGGCCTTCATTTATAGTTAAACACTATTGTTTACCTCCTCACTGGGGCTTTGAACTCTGAACAACAAGAAAAGCAAGTTACCACTTTAAAAAAAAGTAAGCAAATAAAGCTGAAAAACAACAAAAAATAACCACAAAATGCAAAACCATCTTGGAGACTTGATTTGTGAAAGATAGATTCGAAATGTATCCTTCTTGGCTTGGGATCTTCGCTCTCGGCTCAGCTGTTAGAGAGCTCGCCTTGCACATAGGAAGGTCTGGTTCGTTACTTGGTACCAGGTAACTTGATGGTTCACATCTGTAATCCCAGCACTTGGGAAGTAGAAGCAGAAGGAGCAGGAGGCCAGAGTCACCCTTGGCTACTTATGGGGTTCAAAGTAGGCTGGGCTATGTACAACTCTGCCCCAAAATATGAATTTTTTAAAAAGAACAAAAAAATAATTAATCAAAATGAAAGTACAGCCTGCCCGCCTTCCTTTAAACTGAAAAAAAAAATGCTTACATATTTCATTTTAAGCAATAAAAGTGTGTCTTTTGGAAATCCTTAGGTTGAAAAAAAAATAAAAGAAAAACTTGTTTTTGAGACAGTGTTGGGCTTCCTATGTAGTAGCACAGCCTAGTCTGGGGCTCATGGTCCCCCTGCCTCCTTCTTGTTCTGAACACTGGGATTAAAGAAGCAACATCTTTATCTTAAAAACTTAGAGGAAACAACAAAGTTTATTAAGCAATGGAGGGTTACATTACTGAGCTGAACACATATTGATTGGTCCTGATAATAATAATTAGTATTAACTGTATCCACTCTTGGTTTGATGCTTGCCCTGGGTCAGGCTGGCAACCAATTCAAAATGCTGGAAAAGAGGGGTGAGTCGGAACACCCCATGGGGTGGGAACCCAGACAAGGGAGTAAAAGGAGAAAGGAAACTGGTTATAGGCTTTCATCTCTGCGTCCTGGTTTTTGTCCCTGTTGCTTCCCAAGCAGTGACAGCTGCCTCAGGCTCCTGCTACCTTACTTTCTCTTCCATGAGACTGTGCCCTCAAGCTGTGAGTCCAAACAAGCCATTTTTTTTTCGTAAATTTGCTTCTTATTAAGTATTTGGTTACAGCAAGGAGAAGAGAAATTATAACTATTCCTATGATGCTTCCATGGCTATCTTGGTTCATGTGGTGTAGACTAAATATTCTGGCATCAAATCAAGCTTCTTCGAAATCCCTGGCCCAGATATCATATGAGCCATATGTTGGCTCCCTGTCTATGCATGCCCTCCTGAAAGTCTTCCCCTCGGTGGAACAGACAGTAGGGAGGTGGGCATTTGTACTATGTGACAGCCCATTCCTGGTCTGCCTAATAACTAAATTGAGTTTTATCAGCTCTAACAAATGAGCTGAAATACCCAGTGACCTCAGTCTCCCAAGTGCTGGGATTACAAGTGCGCACCCTGTGTCTATGTTGATTTTGTGAAATGCCAGCATTGTTTCACATTCTCCCTCTAAATTTTGTTCTTTTGTTTTTGAGACAGGGTCTTTCTGTGTAGTACTGGTAGCTTTCCTGGAACTCCGTGTAGATCAGGCTGACTTTGAACTCATAGAGATCCACCTGCCTCTGCCTCCCAACTCCTGGGATTAGAGGTACACAACACAACACCCTCCCTTCCCTCTAAATTGGCCAGAGTCAAAGAATCCTGCCTGGTGCAGCCTTTGTCACAGTGTCTTGTCCTTATACTGTCTTAAAATCATTTGTCTTTGAACCGATCAATGTCCTTGTCTTCAGTAGGTTGAAGAATCAAGAGGAATAAATGGTAGCCAGATAAACATAACTCCAGTGCTTCCCAGTTGGATGAAAATGGACTGGAATGCCAGGCCTTAAGAAGTGGTACTAGGGTAGGTTGTGGGGTGAGAAGCCAGAGAGATGACTCAGGAGTTAAGAGCATTTGCTGATCTTGCAGAGGGCCCTAGTTTGATCCTCAGGACCCACATGATGGCTTACAACCACCTGTAACTCCAGTTCCACTGTATACGACCCCACCTTGTGTGGCTTCCTCGGACACTGTGCACATGTGGTACAAATACATACACACAGAAAAAAATGCTCAGACACATAAAATAAAAATAAATAATTCTTTAAGAAAAAAAGGGTGGAGCTAGAGAAATGGCTTAGCATTAAGAACACTTGCTGCTCTTGGAGAGGACACGGGTTCAATTCCCAGGACCTACAGGGCAGCCCACCACAGTCATTAGCTGTGTTCCTGGGATCCCATGCCTCTTCCAACCTCCAAGGGCTTCTGCACACACAGTGTGTATATATCCATGTATGCAAAAACACTCATTTGTGTAAAATAAAATACACATTTTTAAAGAGGAAAATGGTAGCACATGCTAAAAATAAGAGCTTTTTTTTTTTTGGTATAAATGTGAGTTTATTAGCGACCCAACGTTGGTCAAATGCCATGTCTCTATAGAACATTCTTCAAGGCAAGTCATCCATAGGAGGCAACCATGCTGTTTCAAAACAGAACCACAGGTGCAGAAAGCATCCCATTGGTAGTGGGTGACTGTATTTCTGTAGTCTTCCTCTTCCTCTTGTCATCTTCCTCAAGTCTTCCTCTTGTCACGATTGCTCTGCTCTTTGCTGTGGAAGCCCACAACCACAATGCCTGCCTGGAGCAACTTGAGGAAAAGTTTATTTTGGCTCTCCCAGTTTCAGGGGTTTTCAGTCTTTGTGGGAGGGAAGGCCTGACAAAGCCTTCATATTAGAAATGTGTATCAGACACTGTTCTCATCACACTTGCCTAGGGAAGCAGAGGAGGAGGGTTGGGTATAGCCTTCAAAGACCCATCTTAGTGACTAAGTAGACCCAGTCTCCTAAAGTTTCACACACACACACACACACACACACACACACCCTGCCACCACCAGCAGCTAGGAAACAAGTGTTCAAAACATGAGCCTGTCTGAGACCCTGCAGAGTCAAACTGTGGCATCCCTGACTCCACATGGTCATGATGAGGTTGAACACAAATGTTCTTCCTATAGCCATGGTAGGGCATGTGAGTGAGCCTGGATCTTCAAAGTACTGTTTCCTTCTGAATATAGAGAGTGAGAGCCCTGAGAGTAGAACTGTCAGACCCAGCTGAGAAAAGATTCTTCACCAGGCAGATAATCTGACATTCTGTTCCCTGGAGCTCGTAACAAGCTATCGATGAAGCTTTTAATTAAATACTAGGATGTCAATTAATTCCTTTGAAATTTAAGGTTCTAGAACTTGTTTTCTGTCTCTGGCCACCAAAGACTACTCCTGGCTAATAGGAGTATGTTTATACAACTTGGAGAGCTTATGAAAACTCAGGCTGTCATACAAACATTCACTGTTGTAAGCAAGGATTAACGGATTCATATGTGAGCTGAAATTCAGCTATGGTTGCAGATTTGCTATTGGAAAAAAACCTAAGCCCAAAGCCTCTGCTAATAGTGTGTGCATCCCTACACACTCCAGGGTTACTGGACCACTGGAGCTCTGGCCCAAAAGGTGCAAACAATAGTCTTTTGGAGTTAGGAGCCTGGGGAAGGCTTTGTTTCCTTTTGCCCACCCTCTCTGTCTGAAATGCAGAAGCCACCCCAGGAGTGCAGCAGGCAACCTGCAAGCATGAGGGTCAAACCTCTTGCTGGACCTGCAGGTGATGAAGGGGCCTCCTGCCTGCTGCTAGGAGAACTAGTTGTACTAGCCAGAGTTGCCTTTTTTTTTGGTTCCCTGCACAGGAGTAAAACTAACCCTGCCTGGTTATTGCATGCAGCAGGATGTGACTCTGAGTTAGACAATGCCCTTTGCCCATCATATCCAAGCAAACATCTTGGATTTTGGGATTTGGTGGACAATGCCTGGAAACTTGTTGCCATGGACCAATCAGAACTGGGTTGCTATGCCAGACCCAGATCTCTGGATCCATTCCCTACCTTTGTTGTAACAGTGTGCATTCAGTGGCTTTAGATGAAAGATTTATTATTTGGTGCACATCTAGATATTAGAAATCCCCAAACCAAGGTGTCAGCAGAGCTGCTTTTGCTTTCCAAAAAGAGGATTTGAGACATTCATTTTGTCCCTTTAAGCATCCAGGGGCCTCCTATTTCTCTTGGTCCATGCCCCTTTCTTACTTAAGGTTGGGATTGTATTGTGTGTATGAGTATGCATGCACGTGTACACACACACACACACACACACACCATTGCTGTTGGCATGTTTTCTCTGCTTCTAACTCCCCTGACTCATTTTCTTTAACATTTGTGGTTCTGTTGCATTCAGCGGATCAGCCAGGCTAATCTATGATAGGTGCAATCTCATCTGCAAAAGCTCCCTTTCAGCATATACACTAATGTGCAGCTGGTCTTTGCTCCTCTATGGGTTCTTCTTTATCCCACCTTTTATCCCCCTGGTTTTACTCCTTATCACTAGATAGGAGAGAAAGAAGGATAGAGGGGAGAGAGATAGAAATCCTTGAGACTAATTTGTTTCTTCTGTTTCTTCTTTCACCACGACTACTAACAAACTGCAACCAAAACCCCTCAACTATCATTAACCACCAACCCCACCTATCGGGGCCCTAACATTTATATATCCTCTGAAAATTTTCCAGAATTCCAAATGTCACACAATCACAGAAACCATGCCTCAGGGAGTGCAAGAGGCAAATCATAGTCAGCTGCTGCAGACAGCCCAAAGCAGCCCCATATCCCTACACCTGGGACTGAAATGAAAGCACATTCTTACAATATTTGTGGTGTGTGTGTGTGTGTGTGTGTGTGTGTGTGTGTGTGATTTTTTTTTAAGAAACAAAAATTCAATATAAACTTCCATTGCTTCTCTATCCTCTTTCTTTCTGAGCTGATAGCCCTCCAGCAAACATGGTTAATGTTCCCAAGACCCCTTGGACAGTCTGCAAGAAATGTGGGAAGCACCAACCCCACAAGGTGACATGGTACAAGAAGGGCAAGGATTCTTTGTATGCCTAGGGAAAGCAGTGTTCTGACAGGAAACAGAGTGGCTGTGGTGAGCACACTAAGCCTATTTTCCACAAAAAGGTTAAAACTACAAAGAAGATTGTGCTGCTGAGACTGGAGGGCGTTGAGCCCAACTGCAGATCTAAAAGGATGCTGGCTAGTAAGAGATGCAAACATTTTGAACTAGGAGGAGATAAGAAGAGAAAGGGCCAAGTGATCCAGTTCTAAGGCGATTTTGTTATGAAGACAATAAAATCATGAACTTAGAAAAAGCAAAAACAAGAAACCAAAATTCCAGAATTCTTACTAGACTAGTGTGTTTGCAGGTTCTGGGTATCAAGATATAGACATCTCAAGGGTCACAGGCCATTCTGCACTTTTTTTCTGACTACCTAGAGTGACAATGACTTTTTCAGGTTCTATATAGATCTGGTTGATAGGACAAAAATTACTCAGATAGCTGGGCGGTGGTGGCACACACCTGTAATCCCAGCACTCTGGGAGGCAGAGGCAGGTGGATTTCTGAGTTCGAGGCCAGCCTGGTCTACAGAGTGAGTTCCAGGACAGCCAGGGCTATACAGAGAACTCTGTCTCGGAAAAAAAAAATCATGCAGATGTGTTCATCACTGGCAGAGGTACCCTTTATCCTCCTAGGCTTGAGTCTAGAGTCAGATATTCTTTCAAGTTCCACTTCAGACTGCCTGTCTGCATATAAGCCACTGTGGCCACCCGCAGCCCAGTGTCCATCCTCTTGGCTGTATCTCTGTCTCTCATTGTCACTTGGCATACATCAGCCCAACTATGCTACATGTTGTCTTATCCTCAGACCATCTTGATATCTGAAGGCAAAGATCACATCTTAGGTCAATTTGTACCACAAGAGCCCGCTGTAAGGCTTCTGGCAAATTCTTCAGTCTGACCCAGTTCCAACCTGGAAGCCTGAAAAGAAAAGACCCAGATTCCCATGAAGATTAAACTGTCTAGCTAGACAGCAAAAGTGGTAGTCACAGGAAGGCAGTGTTGAAATAATTTGGTTCTTCTGCTTCATTGAGGCAGAGGCTGTTCTAATAGGATACTAACATCTTACCAACAAGGCAGTGGAATAGGACTGCCAAAGGAACAGAGCATTTCTGGATTTCTGGTTTTTCTTTTTCTTTTTTTCTTTTTTTCTTTTTTTTTTTTTTTTTTTTTTTTTTTTTGG